>NC_048298.1:80060709-80186191 GCF_013100865.1 Trachemys scripta elegans
GGGGGAGGTTTAGGTTGGATATTAGGAAAAACTTTTTCACTAGGAGGGTGGTGAAGCACTGGAATGGGTTACCTAGGGAGGTGGTGGAATCTCCTTCCTTAGAAGTTTTTAAGGTCAGGCTTGACAAAGCCCTGGCTGGGATGATTTAGTTGGGGATTGGTCCTGCTTTGAGCAAGGGTTTGGACTAGATGACCTCCTGAGGTCCCTTCCAACCCTGATATTCTATGATTTTATGAATTTCTCTGTGGGGTAGTTTCCTTGTCTCTTAGCATGAAGATATTACTACTTTCCTACCTCATAGGGGTGATGCCAAGCTTAAATCATGAAAGTGTGTAAAGTATTTTGAGAATTTTGGATGGAAGGTGCTGTAGGAAGACAAAATGTTGTTGTTGTTATATAAAGCAAAAGTGTATATGTGAGGGGAGAGAGAGAGAGAGGACAAACATACCAACCAGGATGCAGCTTGGTGTATGTTGGCTGCTAAGATTAAGTCAATGAATATTCAGCTATTTCTTGTAGCATGGTAACCAACATACATCTAATACAGGTAACTTTTTTATTTCAGCTGTTCAAGTGACACTCATCTCTGATTCTTGGAATTTGTCAAAAACATTTCAGTTGGAAAAGTAAGAGTTTGTTTTCTAAATATGTTCACTAAGGGCTGTGTATCTGAAGTGTGTGCATGTTATTTTTTTAAAGTATTTAAAAAGGGGGATGCACTTCACCAGAGGCCGAGAAATCCCTTCTCCTGGCCTATATCCGCTCCTCTTTTTTGTGGCTTTATAAAGCTGCTTTCATGTGGTGTCTGTTTTAAAATCAAACGATAAAAAGAGATAATTCTTATAAGCCCCTGGCAGCAACAGGAGAGTTGTTATAACAATGCTAACTCCCACTGAAATAATAAAGGCTGTAACCTGGAAATTAGCGGACATTTTACCTGTGTAAGGGCTGAGAGCCATGTTGTACCCTCCCATGGTCTAACCTGGATGAATGGATACAGAAGACCCAGAAAAGTGTGTGAAGTTCATCTTAAGGTGTTTGCTCCTATTAAAGCAGTGATGCCATTTGTTATGATGTTAACAGCAGAAAGTAACACCTAATGAAATAGTAGTAATATTGAAACCCGAGGAGCAGTTATAGCTACACATCCATTCTTTAGCACCATATTCTGGGCTTATTTTGCACTGAGAACTCTTACTGAGAGCAGTGGGAGTTACTCATACAGGATGTGGGTAGATTATGAACAAGATTATATATATATGACAGGGTTGCCTGCGATAGTAGGGGACTGGATTTCATGATCCAAGGAGGTCCCTTCCAGTTCTATGTCCTGTGTTCCTATACCCCTTAATCAACACTTTTCCTTTTCTGACTGTAATAAACACTGAGATAGGGAAGAGTTGCAGGGAGCCTCTCTTCTTTCTCCTTGGTGGGTAGAACACTGGAGATTATAACACAAATAAGTGTTTTGCTCATTTTAATATAGTTTAAAGATTTACAGTGTTGTTCTGTTAGGTTTCTACTTTTTGCATAACTTGAAATTTCATGTTCACAAATGTATTTCTTAATGTATTTGCTTAATCCTTGTATTTGATGCAAACTATCTGTTTTATGTATTGCCAGTTGCTCAAGATGTATCAGCACTCGTGTTTGTACCTTCTGTGAAAGCAAGCATCTCTCTCCCTTTGTTGCCTGCAAGCCTGATGATTCTGGGCAAGTTCAGGTAAAATTCTTTGGGATTTATAGAACTTAACATTTTCTGTGGTACCTTTTTTATTATTTAAGCAAATGTATGTTTCTTATTCATTTTGATGTGACAGAACGTTTGGAATTTTTCAGGATGATTGTCATCCGATTGATAAACAAGGGGATGTGCCAGCCACTACTGCTTCCCAAATGAAAGCTACTACACAGATGTCAGAGGTTAGCTAACATTTTTAGATAGATGTAAATGATGCACAAATTGATATGGGGAAATGCTCATATTAAAGGAGGGAAGGTTGGAAGGAAGGCAAGGGTAATTATAAGAGAATTAATTGGTATATAATTATTGCACAGACTTGTTATTAATAATTATTATTTATATTAAATAGCGTTTAGTGGCACAAACTAGGATTCGGGCTCCACTCTGCTAGGTGTTGTACATATACATAGAAAGAGACAGTACTTCCCTCAAACACCATACAAAGTACATAGACAAAGGGTGGGTAGGAAGTATTACCAGCCCTACTTTACAGATGGAGAATGAGGCAAAGAGAGATGAAAAGTCACACGAGGATTCTGTGACAGAACCAGAAACTGAACTCAGATCTCCAGTGTCCTAAATGCCTTAACCACAAGACCATTCTCACTTTCTTGATGGTTCCAAACAATCTTAAATGTTTGATAAAATTAAATAAACAGAATCAATTGGTGCTCTCAACTTAGCCATCAGTGGTTTGCTGATTTACTGTAGGTGTCAGAAGAGAAGTGGGTATTGAAGAGGAGTTTGATTGATGGATAATAACTACAGTAACTCCCCTTTTAACATCCTCTCGCTTAATGTTGGTTTTTGATCTTGCGTCCCTGCTCAATTACAGAACATGCTCCATTTAAAGTTGTGCAATGATTCACTATAACGTCGTTTGGCTGCCTGCTTTGTCCACAGCTGGCAGCCCCCCATCAGCTCCCCTATGCCCCCCCACAGCGCCTCCCGCCTGCCGGCAAACCCCACAAATCAGCGCCTTCCCCCTTCTCCCCCCGCCTCCTGCCTGCAGCAATCAGCTGGCTTGCGGCATTCAGGAGGGAGGGGAGAAGAGTGAGGACTTGGCGCACAGGCTCCCTCTGCCTCCCGAACGCCGCAGACCAGCTGATTGCCATGGGCAGGAGGCAGGGGAGGGAGGGGGAGCCTGAACGCCGAGTCCTCGCTCCTCCCCCCTCCCTCCTGAACGTCGCAAGCCAGCTGATTGCCACGGGCAGGAGGGAGTGGGGAGGAGCGAGGACACGGCGCACCTCCCCCCCTCCCTCCCCTGCCTCCTGCCTGTGGCAATCAGCTGGCTTGCGGTGTTCAGGAGGCAGGGGAGGGAGGGGGAGCCTGCGCGCTGTGTCCTCGCTCCTCCCCCTTGCCTCCTGAACGCTGCAAGCCAGCTGATTGCCACAGGCAGGAGGCAGGGGAGGGAGGAGTGAGGACGCGGTGTGCGGAGTAAATGGGGAGGAGGGGGGGAAGAAGAGGCAGGTTAAGGGTGGGGGCTTGGGGGAAGGGGTGGCATGAGCAGGCCAAGGGTTGAGCCCCCTGCCCCTGCTGCTTGCAGAGTAGTGAAAACTGCTGCTGCTGCTGCGCAAGGTTCTTCTCCTAGCCTACAGCACCTTCAGCCTCCTTGCCTGCCTCACTGTCTCCAGTGCCAGTGGGCTGTGCCTGTGTGGAGTAAGGCGGGGGCACCTCCCAACTAAAGTACTGTACTGTATGGCAAAAAAAAATTTCCCTGGAACCTAACCCCCCCCCCATTTACATTCATTCTTATGGGGAAATTGGATTCACTTAACATCGTTTCACTTAAAGTCGCATTTTTCAGGAACATAACTACAACGTTAAGCGAGGAGTTACTGTACATAGAAAGTTGCTACCTATTTGGTTTCTCATTTTCTGCGAGATAGCATGGCTGCTATAAATAGATGCTAAGGGGGCATATAGTATTTTTTTCTCTACTTCTCTGGATATGTCCGCCTAATACCTTATACATCAAGATGAGTTACCTCTCAATCCAGCTGCTAGGCTTGATGGTGACGTTTTTGAACAAAATAATAAGATCATTTTTATTTTTCAAACAGAAAAATGGGACTGTAGTATGTGCACGTCTGAACATTAATATTTTGGAGTTGATGTGTGCATAGAGTGTTAGCATTGCAGAGAGAACAGAACAAACTCCTCTATGCCTCGTTTCCAAGTGCATTAGTGTGGAATTGGTAAACGGTTGGAATTGTTGAAAGATGGTTTTCTCCCACATGCCTTATCTTGGGCCTGGTCCCCACTAACCCCCCACTTCGGACTAAGGTACGCAAATTCAGCTACGCTAATAACGTAGCTGAATTCGAAGTACCTTAGTCCGAACTTACCGCGGGTCCAGACGCGGCAGGGAGGCTCCCCCGTCGATGCCGCGTACTCCTCTGGCCGAGCTGGAGTACCGGCGTCGACGGCGAGCACTTCCGGGATCGATCCAGGATCGATTTATCGCATCTAAACCAGGCGCGATAAATCGATCCCAGAACATCGATTGCCTGCCGCCAGACCCTCCGGTAAGTGTAGACGTACCCTTGGAGACACCGTGATGGAAAAAGCTGTTGAAGCATTAAAAAGCAATGGAAAGGCAGATATTGTTTAGACTCAATTGAAACATTCAAAAGGCTTTAAAACTGCAGCTGAAATCCTGCTTTTTCTTTTATTCTGAAGGTTGGAATTTTTATTTTGGCTTTAGAACTTTAGGGTCAAACAGTGGCTGGACCTGCACGGGAGCATTAGAAAGGGGGAAAGGCCACAAGAAACTCTCTGCCCTCTCAGAGCAGGACTAGCCATCCTGCGCCCTGCAGCCAAATTATGGCAATCCACCCAGGGAACAGCCATAATTTGGCTGCAGGGCACAGGATGGCTAGTCCTGCTCTGAGAGGTCTGTATCTAGTGGGCTGAGGTAGGGAACTGTGCTTCCTTACAGCCCATGAACCAGCTGACCTATAATGGGGCAATGCTGTCTACATCTTCCAAGATGCAGCAAAAGTCTTTTGCCCAGGACACTTCCCTCAGCACCAGCTGAGGCATTATGCCATTCAAATCAGAGTGGGCAAGATCACCAATTGGTGTAAATTGGTGTAGCTCCATCGAGGTCAGTGACCATGTGCTGACGTACACCAGCTAAAGCTGTGGCCCTATATCTCCAAGTCCTGCGGCTCAGACAGCTCCCTCTCTTTGTGTATCTCTCTAAGTATTTATACTGCACTCATCAGTGTGGCAGCTGAGCACCTTACAAAGAGTTTAAAAATATCTCTCAGCTGAGTTGAAGAAACGAGTTTTGCATGTGCAAGTGGGGAAGTTAACGGTGGTGTTCTGACACAAAAGTGAGTGATCTAGACATGGGGCTGGTTACTGACACATCTGTCTCTCCCACATTCACAAGATCATAGTTTCATTGTTCCAGAGAAACTCCAGGTGTTGTGGGCAGCCAGGGGTCATGTAGAGAAGCAGTCGCCCAAGTAGCTTGGGTCAGCACTGTTCAGAGCTCTGAGTATCAGCACTAAATCTTTTAATTTGATTCTGTGTTCAGTGAGGAAGCTAATTCCATTTTGCCCAGGAAAAGCATTATTTTGCAATGAAACTTGAGCATCTTTCTGTTTGATGATTTCTACTTTTTAATAAGAAATGAATTAAATTTTAAGTATCCTACATGCCTTTAATATGAGCTCCTTTTCCCTGCTGAACTTGCACCCTCCTTTCTTATATGTCAGCAGTAAAATGAAACTTAGAGCAATCCTACTTTCTAATGGGGCTTGTTACTCAGTTTTGTGAATGTCCTTTTATGCTGCTCTGGCAACCTAAAGGGATCTCAGTGGGGTGGAAATGGCTCACTGAGACTGTTCCCTGTGAAGAGGACCTCCCGAGCCAGTTTAGAACTGGTATAAGGATTTTACACTAGCTGTCCTCCCACTTCCAGGTGTAGAGCATTGGTTGTTGGCATGATGTGGGTATAGCCAGCGTCTACTGCTCTGTAATTATTCTCTGCTTCCCAGGGCGCCAGGTATTCAGGGTGTAAATTAAAGCATCCCTGAAGCTGCTCTAACTTACTTCAGAGGTCAGATAGGCTGTGCCAAAGATCCTGCATATGGGAAGCGCCCGCCATAGCTTAAAGCATCAGAGTTCCCCACTATCCTCTGGCCATGCACAAATTGCAGGAACAGAGTAATGGAGAATCAGGCCCTGCATTATATTTTAAGTTGAAAGTTGCTGTTTAAAAGATGACTATTCTAAGTGCTTTAAAAATCCACATGCTGGCTTGGATTGTCTTGAAATTTGTTGTGCTTCATGGGACTGTGGGGTAGAGTTACTGGTTCAAACTTGGGGTTATTTGAGCAAAGCGTTCCTGATTTACAGCCCTCATAAAAATTATGTGTTTTCAAAATCACCTGGTTCTTATAATGTTATTTGCACACACCTGGCACTCAAGCTATGACCCTAATCCTTTGCACACTGATCTGAGCCACTCAGGATTTATCTCCTCTAGGGTACAGTACTCACTGTCCCTTCAGAGAAGCAATATTTCAAAAACGGTTGAGGGTTAAGTTTAGAACTCCAGATCAGCTCAAACCTTTTGCCCTGAGACCAAAGTTTATGCTTAAGAGCTGATATTTTGAAGTGCTCTAAAATCCCCATTCAGACTCTGATTTTACTTTAGAAGTATTGTCAAGGAAATTAGCATTTGTTGAATAGAGAGAAGATGAAAGGCTCTAGTAAGCAGTTGGGGTAGTGTGATCATGCTCTTCAGCGGTTTCCTGAATAGTGGGACTGAGCGTGATCAGACTAAGTGTGATCAGAGGAAAGCAAGGTGTTGGGTCATTGGGTCCTGGGGTTTCTGATACATAGTTCCCTAACATGAGCTGCTCATAACATTTACAGATTTTGATTTTTTTTTTTTATGCAGAGCTAGGGAATACTGGGGACTAGAGCTGTGCAGAATGGGGGTTCTGTACATTTGCTAACCTTCTCCCCTTAGGGCTGTGCTCTGGCTCAGCTACTCAGTGGCCATGCCACCCACAGGTGACAACCTATATTAATATAAGGAGTTATCCAGATACTGTGGTTAAAGAGCCACTCCAATGACTAGAGCTTTGATGAAAAACTGGGTTTCTAGAAATACCATTTTTCTACATATACTTGATGAACAAGAAGTCATCCTCAAAAGGGCCATTGCCCTCTGGGAGCTCAGAAGCACTGACAGAGCAGAGTCATAATGGAGGGAAGTCATAATGTCACTCCAGTGACATACTTGGAGGGGAAGGGAAGTGGAGCCATCGGTGACCTCCCCCACTCCTACCCCCTGCCCTACAACAATCCCCATCCCTCAAAAATTCCTCCCATGGCTGCTCTACCAGGCCAAAGGAGGGGCTTAGAGGCTTCACTTCCCTTCAGTGCTCCTTGATCAAGGGACTCCTTCCCTCCATGATGCCTCCAGCAGTGCGGAAGGGGCTCCAGGCTCACCCTTCCTCACTAGTGCTGCTGCTTCTAGGGAAGAAAGGGAGGCCACAGCAGTGTAGGAGAGAAGTGGAGGGGGTCAGAGCTATGTCTTGGGGGATTTAGGGTGGTCTTCAGCCCTGCCCCCCAACCCTCCCCATCTATATCCCTAATTCCTGTCCACCCTTCAAAACATGTCCCTGGTTACTCAGTGTTAGTACCTGTATCCTCTGCCCCGCTCTTCAACCCATGCTGCCCTCACCCCCCCACCACACACACAAACTGATGCTCAGCCCTCCATAGGGAGGACTTGGCAGTGCTGGACTGGCAGAGATAAGGGAGACAAGGAGACTTTGTAGAGGCAGTGAAGTATACAGCCAGTGCATTCTGTGGCCAAGGAGTCAGAGGCAGTGAAGAGGAAGAGCTGGGCTGTGGTAAATGGAGAAGCTGATAAATTGTTATTAAAACAGAACACACACACACACACACCTTCCCCCCTCCCTCCCCCCCAAAATGTTGCGTTAAGATTGCCGCATGGTTTCTCATTTTCTTCCAGAACATTGAGTTCAGCGACATTAAAAATCTCTGGAACCCACGAAATGAAGAATTAATGTAATGCAAACTTAAACGTCAGAAAACCGAGAAATGCAGAATTAAGATTTATACCACCCCTCAACACAACCTTACCTGCTCTTTTAGAGTGACCTTCCAACACACCAATAACACGCATACTAGCGCTGTATCCCTACTGAGACTGCAGAACTCTCTGGGAACAGAGCACATGGGCATTGTCAGGCAAAGTCTAATACCTTCTCCTTGCTAAGTCAAAACTTGGGTTTATGTCAGGTGTAGCAGACAGTTGAACCTGTGCCACACAAACCAGCCCACACTTGCTGAATGTTCCCACTCCTTCTCCCTGGCCTGTAGGATTCCCTCTCAGACATTGCCTTCACTTAGCCCTGGAGATCACAGTCATGTATGCCACAGGACTTCTAACCGTCCCTGTGACAAGAAGACCCCTGTGCACTGCTCCTGACACAACCTGTGGAACTTAATGCTGAAATGAGGCGTACCTGACACCACACGTACACCTCTCCTCCTACACAATAATGGCTATGCCAACCTGCTCCAACTAATCCCACAGCTGTTCAGCACAGCTAGACATGACACAGTGAACACAGCTGGAATGCATGCAGGTAAATGCTGCAATTCAAATCTGGAACTAACCACAGCACAAAAATGGTGGCTCATTCTCTTAGCTATTCTTTGTGTGTACTTATTATGGCATCACCCCTACTAAACAATTTCCAGCACCACGGGGGCACAGTTAAGGTTGCATTGCAAGGGGCGGGAGGTGGCATTTATCTTAACTCTTCATTTCCTGATCTTCAGAGAGTTTAGTGTGCTGAACTATTCTGGATGGGCATGAGGCACCAGTGGGTAACTTTAACTCTGCCCTAACAGAGGTTTTGGGCAGTTAATTTTTATAAACATCTATGATGGATTTGGAGTTGCCTGTAACAATTTAGGAACATTATGTGTTGTCTATGTTATTGGCAGGTTTACTATATGCATATACTGAGTTCATTCAAAAGCAGTATTGTCAGGAAATGCATCCAGGAAGCGGGAGGTGGATCCAGCAAAATCTTGAGAGACAGTGTAAGAGCTATTCATTTAGATACCCTGACTTGGTCCCATTTGGCCTGCCAAACAGGTGTCCCCAGGAGGGAATTGGTTCCTGTGGGGAGAGGGGATCACAGGATCCAAGAGGGTTTAAAGAGCCACATGCTCCCTCAAGAGTCAGGTTTTTAAGACTGAGAATGCAGAGCCTGTCAAGTTGGATTCTGGGAGAAGTTAGATCTGTTGGGGTCCTCATCAGAAGGATGGATAGGCTCTGGGCAAGGTAGCACATGTAGACCTTTTGTTGTTTTTAAATTGTTTTTCTCTTATGTTAGGCCTTATGCCTATGGTTAAATAAACAATACTGTTGTTTTAAGAAGGCTGTTTTGGGTCACCATAATTAGGACCCTACCAAATTCATGGTCCATTTTGGTCAATTTCACAGTCATAGGGTTAAAACAAATGGTAAATTTCATGATTTCAGCTATTTAAATCTGAAATTTCACAGTGTTGTAGTTGTAGGGATCCTGACCCAAAAAGGAGTTGTGGGCGTGTGACATTACAGTCTATATGGTTTTATAAAAATATGCTAATGAGTGACTATAATGTAACTGGAATATGCTTCATGCAAAAGGTCTCTTGTAACATATCATTACAAAGCTTATAATCTACTGAGTGTGACCATCCTATTTGTATAAATGTACCACTCTTGTATCTGAAACTAGAAATATGAAGTATAACTCTGAGGGCCTATTGTAATTATGCAAAGTGTGGGCCATTAATGGTGGTTTGGAATCTTGATGACTCCCATTAACCAGGACCATTGTCTGCAGATGGGTGTGTTTTACCTGTAAGTCTTCCTGTATATGTGTGTGCTGGCAAGTGGGCAATGAAGTCTTGCAGTGACATGTGATCATGTCACTTGAACTGGAATCCATCTTTAACCTGGTGTCTTTCCATTGAGAAAGAGGGGGTGGGAACCCAGAGGGGGACAAAGGATTCCCGCCTTATGCAAAGGATATATAAAGGGGTGGAACAGAACAAAGAGGGAGAGGAGTCATCATGAAGAATCCCCTAGCTACCACCTGAGCTGGAACAAGAGCTGTACTAGGGGAAAGAATTGTGCCCAGGCCTGGAAGGTGTCCAGGCTGAGAAAAAAACTTACTGAAGCATTTCTGAGGGTGAGATTATCTGTATTCAGTTTGATTAGGCATAGATTTGCGCATTTTATTTTATTTTGCTTGGTGACTTACTTTGTTCTGTCTGTTACTACTTGGAACCACTTAAATCCTACTTTCTGTATCTAATAAATTCACTTTTTACTTATTCATTAACTCAGAGTATGTATTAATGCCTGGGGGAGCAAACAACTGTGCGTATCTCTCTATCAGTGTTATAGAGGGCTGTATTAGGTTTGTGCCGGGGCTCGACCATCCTGGGCGGAGGGGAGCCACACCGACTCACTATAAGCACAGACACTCAACTCCCAGGCCCTTTGGTGCAGGGCTGAGTGGCCCACAGTTCAGGGAGCTCAGGCCCTCAGGCAGCGGCTGAGCAAATAAACAGTTACTTCAGGGCCCAGGCCCTCAGGCAGGGGCTGAGCAACAGTCAGTTAAGGGGCTCAGGCCCTCTGCTGCAGGGGCTGAGCAACAAGACAACATTTTGTTTGGTAGGCCCAGGCCCTGGATCAGGGCGGGGCACAAACAGTCACAGCTCAGGCCCTTTGGTGCAGGGGCTGAGCAACAGTCAGTTCAGGGGCTCAGGCCCTCTGGGGCAGGGGCTGAGCAAACAAGCAGTATGTTCAGGGGCTCAGGTCCCTTTTCCGTGAGCGTCGGGTGAGGGGGAGCCTGCCACCTGTGAGCGGGGGTGGCAGGGGGGGACGCAGGCCCACCCATTCCACTGCGTCCCAGCCCGGGGCCCTAGCAGCGGTTACTACCGCTGCTAGTCAGTGGGGTGTCCTGACCGAAACACACTGACATCGGCTCACATGTGTCTACAGCCTGACCGGGGTCAGCTACCCCTGGGTTACTTCCGTGTTCCCCCTCAGGGTCTACCTCGTTGGTGACGCCAGGTTCGGGCCAGTCCAGCAGCATTGGTTCCTCTGGTCCGGGGCTTGGGGGTAGGTCCGGCAGCTCCTCGGGGAAATCCGGCCAATGGGTCTCGGGCGGCTCCTCCAGATAACAGCAGGGGTGGAGGGGCTCTGGAGGCTCCTCGCCTTCGTAGTTGGTGCGAGGCAGGTCTGACGGCTCCTCCCAATACCGGGTGCGGGGGGGCTCCTGCGGCTCCTCCTCATAGTGGGCTAGGGGCAGGTCCGGCCAGTTAGGGCAATGGTCTCGGGTCTCAGAGGTCTCCTGGCCGCAAGCTCCCGGTGGCACGTCTGCTCCCTGCGGCAGTTGGGCTCTGACTGAGCTTCGGCGGCCGGCTTTTATATTTCCTGTCCCGCCCCTTGACTTCCGGGGGCGGGAACAGGCGGCGGTGTCTCCGCCCACTCGGGTGCCTGCAAGGGTGCTCCCTCTGCTGGGCAGGAGGGGAGCCACACCGACTCACTACACACACACCCCCTCAAGACTGGCTGCCGCGTACCGGGGCCAGGTCCTTCCATCTCCCCGATGCGGGATAAGAAGTCCGCATTTGCATGGTCCTTGCCAGCCCGATGCTGAACAGTAAACGCATAGGGCTGCAAGGCTAGGTACCAACGCACGATGCGGGCGTTATTGTCCTTCATACGCATCAGCCAACGGAGGGGGGCGTGATCCGTGACCAGGGTGAACGGTGCCCCGAGGAGGTAGAAGCGGAGGGCATCGCAGGCCCATTTCACGGCGAGGGCCTCTTTTTCCACGACTGCGTAGTTCCTCTCTCGGGGGAATAGCTTCCGGCTGAGGTACAGCACGGGGCGGTCTTTTCCGTCCACTTCTTGGGACAAGACCGCCCCCAATCCCACCTCGGAGGCGTCGGTCTGAAGGATGAATTGGCGATTAAAGTCCGGGCTTTACAGAACCGGCTCCTGGCAGAGGCACTTCTGAAGCGTCCGGAAGGCGGCCTCACACTCCGGGGACCATTGCACCTGCCGGGGGCTGTCTTTAGTCAGGAGCCCCGTTAGGGGCGCAGCTATGGACACGAACTGGGGGATGAACCGTCGATAATATCCAACAAGGCCCAGGAACTGCCGAATGTGTCGTTTGGTCGTCAGGGTGGGAAGGTCCACAAGGGCCTGGACCTTTCCCACGAGGGGTTTGACGCGCCCGTCCCCAACCGTATAGCCGAGGTAGGTGGTTTCTTGTCAGGTAATACGGCACTTTTTGGGGTTGGCGGTCAGACCCACCTGTTGCAGGGACCTCAGGATCGCCGCAACCCGGGGCAGATGGTCTTCCCAGCGGCGGCTATAGATGACCACGTCGTCGAGGTAGGCGGCCGCATAGTCGTGATGGGACTGTAAGAGGTGATCCATCAGTCGCTGGAAGGTGGCAGGGGCCCCATGGAGACCGAACAGCATCCGAATGAACTGGTATAGCCCGGTCGGGGTGGCAAAGGCAGTTTTCTCCTTCGAGGTCTCATCGAGGGGAATCTGCCAATAGCCCTTGCTAAGGTCGAGGGTGGTAATAAACTGGGTCTCCCCCAGGCGGCCCAGTAAGTCGTCTACGCGGGGCATCGGGTAGGCGTCAAAGCGGGAGATGGCGTTTACCCTCCGGAAATCGATGCAGAAGCGGCGGGTGCCATCTGGCTTGGGCATCAGGACCACCGGGCTGCGCCACTCGCTTTGGGATGGCTCAATGACGCCCAGAGCCAGCATGGCCTTTACCTCCTCTTCAACCTCGTCGCGCATCCGATACGGCAGGGGCCGTGTTGTCTCTCGGACCACTTTCCCGGGCTCGGTCTGGATCGAGTGCTTGACCAGGGTCGTGTAGCCCGGTACTGCCGTGAAGGTCTTTTTGAAGGCCTGCAGGAGACAGTTGGCCTGTTTGTGTTGTTCCTCGGTAAGCGATTCACCTAGCAGGGGTGCCAGGGTGTTGTCTGTCGAGGGCACACAGGGTCCCAGTTCCGGCTCAGGTGGGTAAGGGTTAATTAAGAGGCCCTCCCGGTCATGCCACCGTTTCAGCAGGTTCACATGGTATCGTTGGGTCCCTTTGCGCTTATCCGGTTGCCAAACCTCGTAGGTGACAGGACCCACCTTGCGCACTATGTCGTAAGGCCCCTGCCAGCAGGCTAACAGCTTTGATTCACTGGACGGCAGGAGGAGTAGGACTCGGTCCCCGGGTTGAAACTCCCGGACTTGGGCCCCCTTGTTATAAGTTCGCTCCTGTCGCTCCTGCGCTGTCCTCAAATTCTCGCGTGCCAGGGACCCGGTCTGGGTAAGGTACTCCTGCAACTGGAGGACGTATTTTAAGAGGCCCTGGGCTGGGGAGGCCAACTGTTCCCAGGTTTCTCGCATCAGATCCAAGAGGCCCCGCGGTCTGCGCCCATATAGCAGTTCGAATGGGGAAAATTTCGTTGAGGTTTGCGGAACCTCTTGGATGGCTAACAGCAAGGGTGGAAGGAACTGGTTCCAGTGGCAGAGGTCTTCTGCTGGGAATTTCCACAACATTCCCTTAAGCATCTGGTTAAACCGCTCCACTAACCCGTCCATCTGCGGGTGGTAGACGGAGGTGCGGAGTTGTCTGACTCCTAAGAGGGTACAGACCTGCCGTAACAGCCAGGAAGTAAAGTTCGTTCCCTGATTGGTTAGGATCTCCCTAGGCAGCCCTACCCGCGCGAAGATCTTCACCAGCTCCCCTGCGATAGTCCAGGCGGTAATGCTCCTCAGAGGGATGGCCTCCGGAAATCGGGAGGCATAGTCCACCAGGACCAAAATGTATTGAAAACCCGCAGCGCTTTTCGGGAGCGGGCCCACGAGGTCCATGGCGACCCGTTTGAATGGCGTCTCCATCAAAGGCATGGGGACCAGGGGCGCCTTGGGTACCCCGGGCAGAGCGACCAACTGACACTCCGGGCAGGAGGAGCACTACTTCTTCACCTCCTGTAGACTCCCAGCCAGAAGAAGCGCGCTAGGATCCGGGCGAGGGTCTTCTCCTGCCCCAGGTGCCCGGCAGCCGGCACATCATGGGCTAGTTTCATTACGGCCTGCCGGTGACACGGGGCACCAACAGTTGCGTCTGTGGTTCCCGGGTGCAGGGGTCGCGGTCCACCCGGTAGAGCCAGTCTCGGCGCAGCTCGAAGTGGGGCCATTGGGTGGCTTGCTGGGGGTCCGTGATACTCCCGTCCACTGCCACGAGCTGCTCATAGAAGCGGCTGAGGGTAGGGTCTGCTCGCTGGTCCCAACAGAAGTCGGTGTCGAAGGGGGGTTGAAGGGCAGGCTCCGGCTGCCGCCCCGCTTCGTCCGTGACATCTGCCTCGGTTGCCGTGACCTGCTCGGTGGTCTCGGGTGAGGACCCCGGCCGGTCAGCCTCCAGGGCTGGCGTGGAATGGAGGACTTCCTCGAAGGCTGGCCAGTCCCGACCCAGGATCACGGGGTATGCAAGGTGGGGAGCTACACCGACCACCAGATTCCGGGTGACACCTGCGATCATTAGGGGAACCCAGGCACTTGGGTGGGGTCAGACGTCCCCGTGGATACACTGTAAATGGATCAACCCCAGGCGTGTATCGGTCTGCGGTACCAGCTCGTTACGGACCAACGTCTGGCCACAGCCAGAGTCGATCAAGGCTTGGGTAGTCCGACTCCCAACGGCCGCTGGGACTGTCATCTTGGGATTCAGGGCGGGCCGGGCTCGATTGTGGCCCGCCCACACTTGTCCGTAACTACAATCCATCTCTGGACAGTCTCGCCGGAGGTGCCCCATCTTCCCTCAGCCGAAACAGGGACCGAGTTCAGGCCGCCTGCTCCGGAGGCCCACTCGGCTCAGGCTCCGGGGAGGGCTCCGCCGAGCCCTTGGGGGCCCCTGGCCCCTGGCCCGGGGGTGTTGGCCCTGTCCGAGGGGCCGATTCGGTGCTCCGGACTCGGGGCTCCGTGTGAGGGTCGGGTCGGCGGTCCGGGTGCCGAGGTTTGCTTGGGGTGCCCCCCTTCCTTTCACTGAGGGCTGGTTCGGACCCGGCGTTGGCACTTTCAGCGGCGAGGAAATCTTCCATCAATGAAACAGCCACAGACAGCGTCGCCGGCCGGTGGCAGAGCACCCAGACCCGCCCTCGGGAGGGCAGGGTGTGGACGAACTGTTCCAGGACAACCTATTCAGTCACTTCCTCCGCCGTCCAGGCGTCCGGTTGTAACCACCGCCGGCAAGCCTCCTTTAACGTCTGGGCCACCGACCGCGGCCGGGCCCCAGGAGGGTAGGTCTGGCTCCGGAACCGTTGTCGGAAGGTCTCGGGGCTGACGTCCAGAGCTTCAAGTATCGCGGCTTTCAGTGGTCATAATCCCGGGCTTCCTTGGTCGCCAACTCGTGGTAGGCCGTTTGGGCCGCCCCGGTCAAGTAGGGGGCTAAGAGGGTAGCCCACTGGTCTCGGGCCCACCCGGCTACAAGGGCCACGCGCTCAAAAGTGACGAAGAAGGCCTCAGGGTCATCGTCCAGGCCCATCTTGGTCAGTCACAAGGGAGCAGCTAAACGGGGCGTCCCCGCATTCTCCCCCGCTGGGATGAGGGAGCGTAACCAGCAGCTGCTGCAACTGGATTGCAATTGCTGCACCAACTGCTGCTGGTGCTCCAGCTGGGCCGCATGCTGCTCCTGCTGTAGCTGGCGGTGGGCGACATCTCGTTGCTGTTGCTGCTCGAGTTGAGCGGCCCGTTGTTGCTGCTGCTGCTGCAATTGGGCCGCCTGCTGCTGCTCCTGACTCTCTGCCAGCAGCTGGAACAAATGCTCCATGTCCATCCTTTCTTATTGCCAAACGGGGGGGGGGGGAGCAACGGCCACTCCCCCTTCTAGCCCCTTCTCACAGGGGCAGGGGCTCAAGGGTCCCCACTTCTGGTACCACGTGTAGTAGGTTTGTGCTGGGGCTCGACCCTTCTGGGCGGAGGGGAGCCACACCGACTCACTATAAGCACAGACAGTCAACGCCCAGGCCCTTTGGTGCAGGGCTGAGTGGCCCACAGTTCAGGGAGCTCAGGCCCTCAGGCAGCGGCTGAGCAACAGCCAGTTACGGGGCTCAGGCCCTCTGGTGCAGGGGCTGAGTACCAGTCAGTTAAGGGGCTCAGGCCCTCTGGGGCAGGGACTGAGCAAACAAGCAGTATGTTCAGGGGCTCAGGTCCCTATACCTGAGCTTCAGGTGAGGGGGAGCCTGCCACCTGTGAGCGGGGGTGGCAGGGGGGGACGCAGGCCCACCCATTCCACTGCGTCCCAGCCCGGGGCCCTAGCAGCAGTTACTGCCGCTGCTGGTCAGTGGGGTGTCCTGACCGAAACACACTGACATTGGCTCACATGTGTCTACTACCCCCGGGCTACTTCCGTGTTCCCCCTCAGGGCCTACCTCGTTGGTGACGCCGGGTTCGGGCCAGTCCAGCAGCATCGGTTCCTCTGGTCCAGGGCTTGGGGGCAGGTCCGGCAGCTCCTCAGGGAAATCCAGCCACTGGGGCTCGGGCGTCTCCTCCGGATAACAGCAGGGGCGGAGGCGCTCTGGGGGCTCCTCGTCTTTGTAGTTGGCGCGAGGCAGGCCCGACGGCTCCTCCCAATACTGGGTGCGGGGGGGCTCCTGTGTCTCCTCCTCATAGTGGGCTCGGGGCAGGTCCAGCCAGTTAGGGCAACCGTCTCGGGTCTCAGAGGTCTCCCGGCCGCGAGCTCCCGGTGGCACGCCTGTTCCCTGCGGCGGTTGGGCTCTGACTGAGCTCCGGCGGCCGGCTTTTATACTTCCTGTCCCGCCCCTTGACTTCCGGGGGGCGGGAACAGGCAGTGGTGGCTCCGCCCACTCGGGTGCCTGCAAGGGGCTCCCTCTGCAAGGCAGGAGGGGAGCCACACCGACTCACTATTTGGGTTTAGACCCCATTGGGTGTTGGGCATCTGAGTGTTAAAGACAGGAACACTTCTGTTAGCTGCTTTCAGGTAAACCTGCAGCTTTGGAGCAAGTAATTCAGATCCTGGGTCTGTGTTGGAGCAGACGGGAGTGTCTGGCTCAGCAAGACAGGGTGCTGGAGTCCTGAGCTTGCAGGGAAAGCAGGGATAGAAGTAGTCTTGGCACATGGGGTGGCAGCTCCCAAGGGGGGTTCTGTGATCTAATCTGTCACAGGGCAGTTGTAAGGTTATTGTGGTGGTGGTGGGGGGGGTTTGCAGTACTTCTCCTCTTACTTCTGTGCTGCTGCTGGCGGCGGCGCTGCCTTCAGAGCTGGGCAGTTGGAGAGCAGTGGCTGCTGGCCGGGAGCCCGGCTGTAAAGGCAGAGCCACCACCAGCAGCAGTGCAGAAGTAAGGATGGCATGGTATGGTATTGCCACCCTTACTTCTGTGCTGCTGGTGGCAGGGTGCTGCCTTCAGAGCTGGGCACTTGGCCAACAGCTGCCACTCTCCGGCCGCCCAGCTCTGAAGGCAGCACAGATGTAAGGGTGGCAATACTACAGCCTCCTCTGAAATAACCTTGTGACCCCCTGCAACTCCCTTTTGGGTCAGGACCCCGAATTTGAGAAACGCTGATCTCCCCCATGAAATCTATATAGTATGGGGTAAAAGCACACAAAAGACCAGATTTCATGGGGAGAGACCAGATTTCATGGTCCATGATGTGTTTTTCATGGCTGTGAATTTGGTAGGGCCCTAACCATAATCCATTTGTCACAGCTCCCGAAGGAAAGAATCACAGGTGCCGAGCCCAGTCAGACCTGCTGGGTAAGCATGGTCCATCCATAAAATATTATAGCCCAGGGCCCAGTCTATGAGAGAATCCTGAGACCTGAGGGGTGCACACAGAGAGGGGACAGAGGTGCAGCTAGCTTTGTAACCATAAAATCATATAGAGACAGCATAAGTGGTTCAAATTTGGGGCTTAAGCAACCTCGAATTCTTTTAACATTAGAGGTCTGAATCTAAGTTCCCTTTAAGCTGCGCAGCTGCTGTTAAGCCGTGTGTGGGGGCTCAGGGCTCTGGCAGCGAGAGGCGCCCCTTCCCGCCAGCCCAAGTGCGGAGCTGCCGCAATGGAGAGAGGCACCCCTCCCCGCCAGCCCCAGCATGGACCTGTCCCGGACTTGCCGCAGCCTGGGGAGAGGAGCCCCTCCCTCACCCCATCCCAGCTCTGCCGGAGCTGTCACAGCCGGGGAGAGGTGCCTCTCCCCCGGTCCTGAGCTGCAGTGGGGAGAGAGGACTGGGGGGAGTCCTCTCTCCCCACTGCAGCCCCTGGGAAGCCTGCACCCCAAACCTCTCATCCCAGTTCTCTGCCCCAGCACTGATCCCCCTCCCAAAGCCTTCAGCCCCAGCCGTACCCCAGAGCCTTCACCCCTAGCCGGAGGGAGCCCTCACCCCCTGCACTCAACCCTCTGCCCCAGCCCTGAGCCCACTCCTGCATCCTGAACCCCTCATCCCCAGCCCCACCTCAGAGCTTGCACCCCTAGCCAGAGCCCTCACCCCCCCAAACCCCAACCCTCTGCCCCAGCCTTGCGCTCCCTCCTGCACCCCGAACCTCTCATCCCCGGCCCCAGGCCAGAGCCTTCACCCCCAGCCAGAGCCCTTGCCCCTGCCCCGCACCCCAACCCTCTGCCCCAGCCCTGAGCCCCCTTCCACTCTTCAAATCCCTCAGCTCCATCCCCACCACATGAATTTTGTTATGTGCACCAATATGAAGGTGATGTGTCACACATCACCTCCATATTGGTGCACATAACAAAATTCGTTCTGCACATGGATATAAACAATGATAGGAAACACTGGTGTGAATGACACTGCTCTGAGAGTAGAGAGGTGAAGCAGCAAATCATGATGAACACAGTGTGCTCTCATCGAATAAATTAGCAATGTTTTCTAGACATACATGCATAAAATGAGCTGGAGAACATATGGTAGAAGCTTTCGATATTTCAGCAGCCATGCTGAACCAAGCTCTAAACCGGGCAAGAGAGTGTGTCAATGGTTGTGCCCACAAACAGACTCATTAAAAATTTGGATAATCACAAAACTCGAAATCCTAAAGGGTCATTTTTAACTTGTAATGTAACTAGCTTTTAAAAAATAGTTAAAAATCATTTACCCTTGAAGGCCCCAACCAATTTGTGGTTTTAGAGTCATACCTTCCTATATTTTTAGATATTTTTTTCTCACCCCTGTTGCACGAATAATGCGCACAGAGGAAACTGACTAACTGATTATAATACAGTGGAAACAGCTAAACTAACTACACACACTCTGGTGTCAAATGCACCAAATAAACAAACTGAAATAATTAGAGAACATGTTATTTTTTTAACAATAGTAAGTAAAAATAAGAAGTCCAGAAAGAAATGTGACTATTAAAATTGGCCATGTTTCTTTAAAACATTTTTGGCTAGCTATTGGGACGTCACCACACATATTGTCATTTTTATACACAGGAGGATGCACATGTAAATTACTTTTCCTTGAAATGTGGCTCTATAGTATTCAAAAACCTGTGTATGGCCTTAAAAAGTGTCCCATGAGCCAGCTTTATCCTGTTTCTTGTCTTTTCATTCTAGAATTCTAGCCAGCCATACCATTGGCTAGAGTTACCGTTTGTTTCTCTGAACTCTTTCAGTTATAGTGATCACAGGTATTGTTTCAGGTTGTGCTTTTTCTGAACTGTGGAACAGTAACATATAAAGCTTCGTTTTAAAGTGGATTTCTGTGATACATATCTATCAATATGTTAGATTGCACTTCCTGTTGGTAGTTTTATTTCAGTAGAAATGCAAACGTTAACATTGCTAAAATTAGAAGACTTGAAAAGGAGTTGTTGTTGTTCAGCACCTCTCAGGATCGGATTCAAATATGTTACAATTAACAAGAAAGATGAATTCTGATTCATTTAAAAATTATTTTAAATGCATAAGCTCAACATTTGTTTTTTTCAATAGCTTGCTTTTTTAACCAGGTTTTGTTTTGTTTCCAATAGCCTCTCTGCAATATTTCCATAGAACCTGTATGGATATCAGTGTTAGGTAAAAAAGACGTGATAATCAAAGGAGCAAACTTTACAGAAGCGTCAAACATTACAGTGGTGTTGACTGGAACCAGTAGCTGCAAACAAGACAAGTGAGTCCAAATAATACAAATATTTATATTTTTAGTACAGAAAATTACACGCATACCCCAGAGCTAAATTTTGCCTGTAGATGCACAGGCAAGTATGCAGCTCTCATTGACTTACAGTCAAGGGCAAAATGTGGCCCATTATTTACATGACTGACCCCTTAATTAGCCAAGTGCTGAACACATCCTGTAAGGTGCTCTGGCTCTCAACTCCCACTGAAAACAATGGAGGAAATACAGCCCTGCATTAGTGCACAGCCCAAGGGATGGTGTGGGCAGGTGGGAGGGGCACGTCTGATTCTGGATCCTGGAGCTGCCAGAGTGATCCTGGTTCAGCCCTTGGTACTAGTAAGGGATGTTCTGAAGGCTCCCCTGTCTCGTACTCAGGTGCCATTGCCCCTCTGGGCTTTGCAGCAGGCAGAAAA
The DNA here is from genome assembly GCF_013100865.1 of Trachemys scripta elegans. NCBI lineage: Eukaryota > Metazoa > Chordata > Testudines > Emydidae > Trachemys > Trachemys scripta. The sequence continues at coordinate 80,081,110 of NC_048298.1, forward strand.
TAGTTGGGGCATAGGAATGCTTCCGCCATGTTTGACCCACCCCAACAAATCCCAACCCTGCTTCAGAACTCTGCCGGTACTGGAGACTTCTGTGACAACTGAGTGCATAGAGTGTGCAGTGCTCAGTGAGACTGTTTGTGTAAGTGCCTGTTCACCAATGTGAATAAGAATTGCACAGTGTAACCCGTAGTGAAATAGACTAGATTACCCTCGATTAATGATACTCAATCTTGAAGAGTCACTTCAGAGGCACTGAGAGATGCATGCTAATTGTGCAATGGAAACCTGACATTGCTTTACACAACTTCATCAAACAGCCACAATGCAGTGTTTGTGGCACACAACTTCTTCATTCAGCTGACTAGCTGCCTTCTCCTCCTACCCCTTTTTCTTCAAGTAGTATCCCTATGGGTGCTTCACTGTAGGTGTGTCTGCATCCCTGCGCTGCTGATCAGAGAACTTTGGTAGCAGTCCATCCTGCCCGCGCATGTGTCGCTCCTTGCCTGCCATGAGGCTAGCCAGCATGCACGGGTGACCCTCCTCAGTTCCTTCTCAACCACCCTTGGCTAGAGACATAGCTAAAGCAGTCCTTTCACGGATTGTTAACTCCCTTTAGATTTGCTAATTTTAACTTCCCTTGAAGCCTTTTTTCCTTTGTTTCCTTGTTTGCATTTTATTTGGCCTTGCCTAAAAAAAAATAATAAGAAGAAAGAAAAATGAAGAAGAAAGGATTTGCCTCCTGCCAAACCTGTTGAGGGGGACCCTCAGGACAAGGGTATGCCATCTCTCCATGCTTCAAAAAGTGCCTCAGTTGCAAGGAATCTATCCCAGTAACTGTTGGACACTGCCTGGGGGAAAAGCACATTCCACAAAAGTGTAACTTGTGTCAACAACTGAAGCCCAGGTCCGGGAAAGAGAGAGATAAGGCTTAAACTCCTGCTCATGGAGTTGGCCCTTCAACCCCCAGAATCCTGGCGGGAACTCTCAAGGCAACTTTCTATGTCATAGGGAAGTGAGCCCAGAGAGATTAGCCACTCACAGGACCACAAAGGTTTGTGAGTGCCCATAGTGAGCCCAGATCGAGCCGAAAACAATCCCTGGCTCCATCAATATAATCAGTCCCAATGGCACGGAAGCTGGCTAAAACTGGTACCCAGGGAACGCATAGTACCAAGCCAACAGAACAAGTTGGATTGCTCAAGGGCCCAATGGGCATGGGCAAAGAAGCACTGGTACTGCAGAAGTGTGAAAGACACAGAAGATCCACCCTGGGAAAGGCTCCATCAGTACGGACATCTGCACCGGTACTGACTCCGGTGCACGTGGCACCGACGGACATTGCAGCCAGGTCCATATCCCCGACTCCATTGGTGCAAGCCGCTCAGCACTGACAACCACTGCCAGTACTGACACTATCGGCACTGCCTGATTTCCGGTTTGTGACGGATCTTTTGATGTCCAACGCCTGGATTCACACTTACTTAATACTGGAGCCCAGGTACCTAACTCACTCAGAGCCCCGGGTTCACCGAGGTCTCCTTGCTTTACACAACTTCATTAAATAGCACCACCATTATCATTGGAGTTGGAAAGTGAAAAGGAAGACGTGGGTTCCCCATGCTCTTCTCACTTGCCATACTGGGCCCAATTTCACTATGGGCATCAGGCGTATTGCCCACCTGATCCACTGTCTCCCTGGTTTGGCCATCCATGCTACCAGCCGCCGGGCCCCTACCCACCATAATGGCCATACTGGGACTCTTGGCAGGCTCAGAGGCAGCAAACCTTCCATGCCTTCAGCATGGCATACCAACAAGCAAGGAGACACCTTTCTTCAGCTGTGGCTTCGAGGGCTTCTGAACCCCCAGGACAAAGGGAAGAAATTGAGGCAGAGGTGGAAGAAGAAGTCACTCCCAAGCCCATCTCTCATCGTCCTCACCAGATGAGATGGTGATCCACCCCACCCCCACCACCATTGATGACGGATGATTTCAAGTTATTCCAGGACTTGTCACAGAGGGTGGCAGAAGCCCTACAAATACCATTACAAGAAGAAGTGACAAAGTCCCATCACAAACTGGTGGACATCTTACATTCTGCCACCCTCCAGTTCCATGTAGCAAACTACCAAGCCTTGTTAGCATAATATGACTACCAGAACTACCCAAAACTCTGTTCCTTTATTGACCCACTCCCTGACTCTCATAAGGACCAATTCAAAACCATAATTAACAAGGGCCAACGGGTGGCTAAGATGTCCCTTCAGTCTGTGTTAGATGCAGCTGACATAGCAGCATGATCAATTTCCACGGCTGTTGTAATGAGACGGGCTTTGTGGCTTCATTTGTCCGGCTTCCTTAGAGAAGTCCAAACTACGGTGGAGGATCTTCCTTTTGAGGAAACAAAGTTATTCGCAGAGAAGACTGACGTGTCTCTCCACATGCTGAAGGATTCTTAGACGACTCTTCGATTCTTTGGGATCTCTACTCCCATTTATAAAAGAAAGTACAGTCCTCTGCCACCGTTCAAGCACTGATCAGCGCAATATGCATCTCACTACTCATCATAAAGATCTTATGAGCCACAGAGGAAGAAGCTGAGGTTCTCCAGGTGAAAGTAATCAGGACCCCAACTGACTTTATCTCAACCCTCCACTTTGAAGTGGCAATTTTGACGGGTTGGTCGAGGTGCCCATAGAACACTCTCCTCACCATCTCAAACTGGAAAACCTTGCCCATCCCTTCGGAGACCATCTCTCCCCATTCCACAGCACATGGGAACAGATAACCTCTGACAAGTGGGTGCTGGAGATCGTCCAGAACAGATATGCAATTCATTTCTCCTCCCACCCCCTTTCCAAACACCCTTCCCTGTCCCTCTTCAGGGACCCTTCTCTTGAGAGTCTACTACATCTATAAGTAAACCATCTCCTCAGCATAGGCGCCATAGAACCTGTGCCCGTACATCTCAGAAGCAAAGGCTTCTACGCTTGCTACTTCCTGATCCAAAGAAAAAGAGAGGTTGGAGACCCATACTGAACCTCAGAGCACTCAACAAATACATCAAAGCACAGAAAATCAAGATGGTTATCCTATTAATGATTATTCCAGCATTAGATAAAGGAGATGGGTTCTCAGCCCTTGACTTTCAAGATACCTACTGTGACGAACTAGGACTGTTCTTACTGTGGTTTTTGAATGCTGACAGGGGAGCTGGCTGGTGATATGGCTGGGAGGCAGACGGGGCTCTGACCTCCCAAGGGGGCTGGAGTGCCCGAGGACCCCAAGATGGACCTAATTGAGGGGGATCCTGTTGTCTGTGCCTGCAAGACCTGTCCTGGACTGTGTTCCTGTCGTCTAAATAAACCTGCTTTACTGGCTGGCTGAGAGTCATGGTGAATCGCAGGAAGCCGGGGGTGCAGGGCCCCGAGTCCCCCCACACTCCGTGACACCTACTTTCACATTTCTGTCATACTGAGTCTCAGACATTACCTCAGATTCATGCTGGGCCAGGACCACTACCAGTACAGTGTACTCCCGTTTAGCCTCTCATCGACTCCTAGGATATTCTCCAAGGTCCTTTTGGTAGTGGCGGTCCACTGACACTCTCAGGGCATCCTGATTTATCCTTACCTGGATGACTGCTTTCTCAGGGCACGGTCCTTCACAGAGGCCCAATGAATCACCCAGACCACACTGGATCTGTTTCTGAATCTGGGCCTATAGACCTTAACACATGTATAGAGGCTAGAATTCATAGGAGCCAACCTCGACTCTGTTCAGGTGAAGGTGCTCCTCTCGTATCACAGATTCCATAGTCTCTCCTCTAGATAGAGATAGTACAATCCTTCCCCCAGATTTTAGCCAGACATTGCCTACAGCTCCTGGAGAAAAAGGAAACATCATACTGATTACTCCCACATGGCTCCTACGTGGCCCAGACAGACATGGTACCCTTACTTGTCACAGTTGGCATTATATCCACCGATGATGACTCTTCCAATCACTCCTTATCTCCTGTTGCAGAACGAGAGATGCACTCTTCATCCCAATCTGTGGGTTTTCTGGCTCAAAGCATGGCTCCTTCGTGGTGCCAGCACATGGAGACATCTTGCTTTGAGGAGGTACAGGAGGTGCTGTTACACAGTAGGAAAGGAACTACTCGTCGTACCTATCTGCAAAAATGGAAAAGATTCCAGATAGGGTACCAACCTAAAGGCGTCACCCATTAAACAGCCACCCTATTGGTAATCCTGGACTACCTGTTGGCTTTCAAGAAATTGTGACTCTCCGTTAGTTCACTAAAGGTCCATTTAGCAGCAGTTGCAACCTTCCACCAACAGGTAGAAGATTACTCAGTCTTCTCCCATCCAACTACAAAGAGGTTTCTTAAGGGCATAATGAACTTCTTCTCACAACCTACACTTCCCATTCCTCAATGGGATCTCAACCTAGTGCTAAAAGGCCATTTGAGCCTATGGCCACTTGCTCATTACCTCACCTTTCCATGAAGACAGCGTTCCTCATAGCCATCACCTCTTCAAGAAGGATAGGGGAAATAGCAGTTCCAATGGCGCATCCCCAAGGTCATGCTTTAGACCACATCCAAAGTTCACTCCCAAAGTGACTTCCATATTCCACGTAAATCAGCTTCCAACCTTTTATCCCAAATCTCATCACGATAATAGGGAAGCCATTCTTCACATGCTTGATGTGAGGAGAGCTTTGGCCTTCTATTTGGACAGGACAAGAGCCTTCAGAAAATCTCCAAGACTCTTCCTCCCCGTTGCAGATAGATCAAAAGGTACAGCGATTTCAGCTCAGAGACTCTCCAAGTGGGTCTCGGGCTGTATTATATTCTGTTACCAATTGCGCAATGTAACACCTCACTCTGTAATATGCATGCATTCTACAAGGTCGATCTCCTTATTGGCTGCCTTCTCCAAGGGTATCCCTATATCAGAAATCTGCAGAGCAGCGACCTGGCATCTACATATACCTTTGCAGAACACTATGCCATCCTGGGTGATTCAGCTGCAGATGCCAAATTTGGTGCTACCGTGCTATCATCCATATCAGACTTGACTCCAAAGTCCCTGCCTCCAGCGGTGGGCACTGCTCAGGAGTCACCAATAGTGGAGCACCCATAGGAACACTACTTGAAGAAGAAGAGGAAGAGGTTACTCACCTGGTGCAGTAATGATGGTTCTTTGAGATGTGTGTCCCTATGGGTGCTCCATGACCCACCCTCCTCCCCTCTACTTCGGAGTTTTTGTCATTGACTCTGTGGTAGAGAAGGACCTGAGGAGGGTCGCCCGCACATACTGGCTAGCCTCGTGGCAGGTGAGGAGCAGCGCATGTGCGGGCAGGGCGGACAGCTAACAAAGTTATCCAACCAGCAGTGCAAGGACGCAGATACACCTACAGTGGAGCACCCATAGGGACACACATCTCAAAGAACCATCGTTACTGCACAAGGTGAGTAACTTCTTCTTTCTGGGAGTCTTTTCTCCTCTCTCCGTCTCTTCAGTTTATGGCCTGCCTGCAGTAACATGGAGAGGTGATGGGGGCTTCTGTCAGTTTGTTTAATGCTACTTGGATTGCATTGCATGATCAGACCCAGGGACCCGCTTTTGGCAGTTCGGGCGGAAGTCCGAGCGGGGCTTTTTTTTTTTTTGCTTCGGCAGTTCGTGCAGGAGTCCGAGCACTTTTTTTTTTTTTTTTTTTTGCTTGAAGCGGCAAAAATGGTAGAGCTGGCCCTGCTGTGCGGCAGGGGGTGCATGCTCAAAAATTTTTTACTGATAGGGGAGCACGATCAAAAAAGTTTGGAGACCACTGCTCTAGAGTCACAGCTTGAGTGTCTCTGACCTAGTTAAAATGCTGCAAAAACATCTGCACTGTTTTTCTTTCTCCTCCAGCATACAAGTCAGCAAGGTGTTAAATGACACACAGGTGAGCGTCTCTCTCCCACCTGGACGCAAAGAGGCCAAGAGTGTATACATAAAGGCCAATGGGCGTCAGTGTTCACCACCAATCACAGTATATTATGTCTCTGAGCCATCATGTACTAAAATAGAGCCAAACACCACTTGGGCCAGGTAATTCTTTTTTTGGTTTTATTTTTTATAGATTTAATAAAGCTTTATCATACTATGTTAATATTAGTAAACTTAACTGGCTGCCAGGTCCTCGGCTGGTATAAACGGGGATACCTGTGTTGGATTTCAGTGAAGCTGTACTCATTTACACACGATAAGGTTCTGATCCAATAATCCAGTTAATCACCACTTTAACCCATTTGGGTGTATGGCAGGGAAGAATTTAGCCCCATGAAAGATACATTTGTGGAAAAGTACAAAACTATTTTTAACCCTCCTTAATAGTAAATGAAAAATAAACCTCGGTACTAAACTGAGTTCTAAAACAAAAGTGCCAACGTACCACAAACATATTTTGATTTCCCCCCATAATTTATTTTGGCCATACATTGTGAATTTCCCCTTCAGGACTAGCTGCAGAGTTTCTCCTGTACATTAAAAGTATCTTTTAAAAAAAAGAAGTGAACTGAACATAAAATGAAAATTCCCCTTCCTCGAGTAATATGTATAAAATGCCTCCACTGACTTGTCTTTGGGACAAAGTGCCAGATGCTTCCTGTGAGGTGCTCTACACCCTCAACTCCTACTAAAAGACAATGGGAATTGTGCATAGTCCTAGGTTGCTCCAGGAGCAGCAAAACAATGTGATGCTCCTTGCTCAAGGTAGATCTTTGGCTTATGCTCTAGTGCTAGCCCTTAGTGAGCACAATTTTGGTTAATACAAGCAAATGCATTGTTGCTACTTGAATGGAAGAAAGTGTATGACTAACTGAGAAGTAATATATCCCTATAGATTATTAGATCATTTGGGACTTGCCTTGGATCTCTTGTGAGCAAACAGGATTTGCACCATGAAAGAGGCATGTAACTATATCGTATCTTTGAAAGTACTTTCAACGTAACTGGAAAATCAGTCATACAAATTACCTAGCTCTGCAACTTGTTTTTATTTTATCTACTGTTACCAAGGCAAACCGTTATACATTGTGGCTAGTAGTTCCTTCTTGAATAAAATGTTTGAAATGTAAACAGGAAAACAAGATATGTATTTATTTGTGGGGAAAAACTAACATTAACCCCTCAATTTTTTAATTTTTTTTTTATAGTGGCGGTCGCAAAATAACCCTCTTTGGGAGAAATTTGAATGTGACAGACAGTATCATTATTTCAGATGACCAGAGATTAAAATTTACTGTAAGTCTTGGACTCCTTTGCAATAACAAAATATGTGTTTTTAAAGGAATAATTTTTGTTCTTAAGCTTTTTCAAAAGCTTAAGCACATGCTTAACTTTACTCAGGTGAGTAGTCCCATTGAATTAAATGGGACTACTCATATCAGTAAAATTATGTATGTGTTTAAATATTTGCAGTCAAGGTCTAAAATAGTTAATTCCCATGCATAGTTCTCCAAGGCCTTAAAGTTCTAAGGATTCTCCCTCCGATTTTTCCGTTTCTTCACTTCCTGAAAGGCCTTGCATTCCAGCAACCCTCTCCATCACCAACATAGATACAGCCTTAGAAGAGTGCATGGCTGGTGCTATGATTGGTGCTTAAAAGAACAAAAATGACCAATACAGAACTTACTTCAAATATAGTACACAAAGTATTGCTCTTAAATAGAAGGTTTATAAGTTTCCCATGTGATGTCAGCAGGATTTAAAAGTGCTATTGAGTGCCTCAGTTTCTTACTGTATGTACCTTGGAGTACTTCAGCACTGAGAGTTTTGCTATTTTTTTTCCTAGGTCTCTGGATGTCCTGGAAGTACTTCTCCATATAGTTTCCTAACACCAGATGTTAGCCTTTCAAAAGAGTATAAATGTTTTGATGTGTCACTAAAAGTGGAAACTGTCCTTATACCTTGTATTCAATTACAATATTATCCTGACCCTATATTTATTGACTATCAACTGCATATTGAGATGGACCCACATCTGGAATTAAAATTATATGTAAGTTTTTAAAAAAATCAAACAAAAATTCACATATGATAGTTTAAAGTTTTACCACATTTAATAATAGTTTCCCATTTCAAATTTGTTCTCTTCAGAAAAAAAATGACAACTTAAATATTTCTGAAAATGAGATTGGCGTCACTCTCACTCACATGATGAATGATATACATTTGGAACCTATCATCTTCAGGGTTCAAAATATTACCCAAACCCTAGACCGTACTACTATACTGTGCAAGGTCGATAGGGAAAAACCAGGCAAGATTGAGTTATCCACTGTGAAAGTTTGGGTGAGTAAAAATTCTTTCCCTAGTGATTTAACATTGTTTGTTTTTTATGCTTATAAAATAGGTCCTAAGATGTTAATTAGCTGATCATAGATATCCTTTATAATTAAAGAGTGAAATAGCATTATAACATATCTTACCTAAAATATTTCACAGCCAAGTTGTCTTGCTGTGATGCTACTCATGCTCAGGTTTAGGTGAACTTGCAAGATTTGTCCATGTGTATCTGATAAGCTATATGAAAACTTCAAGACCTGTGAGCTATCACAGTGTCTTATGAGGACTTCAAGGGACTAAGTGCTGCTCCTCTCAACCTCCCTGGAGCAGAACCAATGAGAAGAGGGCAGGATGCATGCTTTGCAGCTGTGCCATCTGTGCCACCTTCAGGGTGTGGTTGGTTGTAACTGTGAAGCTCCATTGGCTGAAGTAATTCCCCATGGGGGGGGGGGAGGTAATCCAGGGGCTGGGCTACAGAGGTGTGAGCCTAGGTAAGTGCAAGGAAATGACCTAGGTTTGGTGCAAGGCCTCTACCAGAAATGTTGTTTTTCTTTGGTGTTGACTTGAGCCTTACATTTGTCTTTTTGCTGATCAGGGTAGACATCTGTAGTGAAAAGAGCAGTTTTTGTCTGTGAAAATTTGTTTTTACTCTCTTGAAAATGACAACATTTTTGTTTGCAGTGATTCTGGTGAGTGCAGATATTTGGCTGGTTTGAGGTCAAAATCTGCCTTTGCTTACACCACATTAATTTCAGTGAGGCTAGCCTGAAATATAAGTGATGGCAGCATTTGGCTCATTGTCAGTAGTTTTACATTTTTCACACAGCACAGTTTTGTTCTTTTGGTTTAACTTAAGATATGGTAAATGTTATGTTTGGATCAGTTCATATATGTTTTTCCAAACTGCTTCTTCCTTCCCAATGATTTACCTAGTCAGGGTTCATCACTTCAGCTGAAGAGACCAGTTGATTTATCCATTGAACATGATCTTCTGCAAACATGGACTAGAGTAGCTACATTCCACTAATACAGCTGTCTATTTTTGCATTAGGTCACATTAGGAAACTTTTCGCAGGAAGTTCAAAAGCAATCATCGCACAAATATTTTTATGTTCTGTCTTTGCTGCCTATCTTATTACTGGGTGTAATTGTTGGTAAGTACTGTTATGCATTACCCTGTAATTTGATTTGTTGAAAGAGATAATTACTGTGTATACCTTAAAAGTGTCTGGGATTGTCCAGGATGATCACAGAAAGTCTGATATTTTTCCCAGGTTCAGTTGGGAACAGCTAGGTAGATTATTTTGCTCTGGTGGTAAAGTTCATCATCACAGACTACAAGATGTAATAAGGCAGTTTCAGTAGCCAGTTCTTCCAGGAAATGCACCATGTGGCCATGCAAGATCTAGGAACTACAGCCCAGATCCTCAAATGTCTTTAGGTGCCTAATTCCCATTGAAATCAGTGGGAGTTGGGTGGCTATATACCTCTGGTGATCTGGGCCTACATTCCTACATCACAAGTTAGCGCCTTCCCAGTTGTCAAAACAAAGCTCCCCAAGGGCGAGTGTCTCCAGCACAGTTGCTTACCATCAAACAATGGTTGTGATCATCCCATTTTAGATGATTCATGAGTTTAATTAATTGTAGTTAGTTTGGTCAGGTGTTTATTTCTCACCCATTCTTTTCATTATTCTAATTCTGCCGTATTTTTACTCCATCATGTTTTGTAGTGAGAGGCATGTCTCAGCCTTTACTGCTACCCTTGTCAATGCCTCTCCTCTCTCACAAGTGTTAACTAAGCAATTTGGAAATATTTCTCTTTCTTGTAAAATCAGTCAAGTTTGAAGAGTTTTATTCCACTGTCTGTCAGATGCTGCTGCTTAGCATGCAGATTTGAGTGTGTTATCTGTTAAAAGAAAGTCAGCCTGATAATTCTGAGATCCAAATAAAAGGAGTGTGTTATTAAAGAGTGCCTTGCACAATGGGATACTATTGTCAGCGGATCCTGTTTTAAGCAATTGAGCCTAGTTGTCTGAGCAGGAGTCAGGCCTAGTATTTGGAACGGGAATCAGGCCTGGTGATCGGAGTCTGAAAGCCAGAGCCAAGGGTTGAGAAAGGATTAGAATCAGGAACACAGGGCCGAAAGTCAGAACCCAAGTCAGAGTCTGAATGCCAGAGACTAGGGTTGAGACAGTGTTGGAGTCAGGAGTCAGTGCCAAGGGTCGGATCCAACTTATCAGATGTCAGGGAAGGCAGGAGCAGGGCTGGTTCTGAGGCAGGCGCAAGGCTGGGACAGGACAGAAACAAGGCTGGGTACAGGGCAAGGTCTGGGCTGGATCTGTGGAGGAGCAGAGCAGGAGCAGGGTGTGGCAAAAGATGAGGCAGAGAATCAGTGGGCCTGTGTGTTGAGCAGCCAGGTAGCTACTGCTGCTCCAGAGTTTAAGAACCGGCCTGCTGGCTTCCTCAGCCAATCAGGCAGAGTGGTCTGTCAGGAAGCCTCACTGGTTTGTTAAGGTGTCAGGAGTACAGAGCAGGTGCAGCTACCGGGCTTTACTCCTGAGGCCTGGTCCATGACTAGGACTCCTCTGTGCTACTAAAATTAATAATAACACTGCTCTACAGCCAAAATGCTTCTGAAATAAATGTAGTCAAACTTTACTAATTCTGGGTCACTGAGAACGAAAATTATGCTTAAAATTGTTGATTGGCTCTAGTTTTCAAGATATGCTATTAGGTCAGTATATACAACCCTTGACTTGGGAATTGCCGAGGATAAGTGAGTTATAAAGGGAAGGGATCTCAATTTAAACCAGAAATGACTAAAATACATCTTTGACTGGATCTATGAATAAATATATGACTGGGTTTGGACAGTACTTGCTTTTTAGGCAATGATGCGATCTGAAGCTGGTATTGCGTCAGACATGATATGAATTGCATCATGTTATTCCTAGAAGTCATGGATGATGCAATCATAACGAAGCTTTCATCATTCTGCTGAACAAATTGCCCTATATCAGCTCTAGAAATCATACAGTGTCGTGCTCTTTTATTTGTCAGTGTTTGATTTTGCAAAGGGACACATTTCTGTTTAGCCAAAGTGAGCAGAGATGCCTCGTACTTGTGTGAACAGTGCAGATAACTTCTGCTATGTTTGTGGTGAAGTGACTTTTGCATCACAAAAGCGCAGTATAACCACTATGGTTAAGAAAGCCTATCACCTTTATTTTGGCTGCAAAACTGGAGATCAGGACAAGAGGTGGGCCCCACACATATGCTGCAACACTTGTGCAACAAATTTTCGCCAGTGGTTGAACAGGAAAAGGAAATCTATGCCTTTTGCAGTGCCAATGATTTGGAGAGAGCCAACAGATCATACCAGCAATTGTTACTTCTGCATGGTGCCTCCGGTTGGGAAAGGTGTGTCAAAGAAGAAAAAGTGGACTGTGCATTATCCAAACATTCCATCAGCTATACGCCCAGTACCCCACGGAGAAGGACTGCCGGTTCCTGATGCACCAGAATCATTCTCACTTGAGTCAGACGAGAAAGAGGAAGAGGATGAAACTTCTGGTCCTGAACCATCAATGTCACAGAACCCACATTTTCTCCCATCCTCCTCCTCTGAACCATACCTCAGAACACAAGGTGAACTGAATGACCTTGTCAGGGATTTGGAACTACCCAAGAGTTAGGCAGAGCTGTTGGGCTCCAGACTACAGCAGTGGAATCTCCTGGCAGGTGATATTAGGGTTTCCATGTTCCGTGACCGTCAAAAGGATCTTGTCCCATTCTTCTTCATGGAAGGTGATCTTGTAGCCTGCAACAACATTGATGGTGTGATGGCAGCCCTCAACATTGTTCACGATCTAGATGAGTGGAGACTGTTCATTGATTCATCGAAGACGAGTCTTAAAGCTGTTTTACTGCATAATGGCAATGTTTTGCCATCAATTACAGTTGGTCATGCAGTCCATATGAAGGAAACCTATGACAACATGAAACAACTTTTGAGGTGCATAAACTATGACCAACATCAGTGGCAGTTCTGTGGCAATTTGAAGGTTGTTGTTCTCTTGCTTGGTCTGCAGACTGGATACACAAAATACTGCTGTTTTCTCTGCGAATGGGATAGTCGTGCAAGAGATTCCCACTACATCAAGAAAGATTGGCCACTCCGACAGTCATTGGAGCCTGGGAGGAAAAGTGTTCAGCATCCACCACTTGTTGAATCAAGGAAGATTTTGTTACCACCCTTACACATCAAGCTCGGTCTGATGAAGAACTTTGTCAAGGCCATTGACAAACACAAGAAGCTTTCAAGTACCTCCGTGGAAAATTTCCAAGGTTAAATGAAGCTAAGATAAAGGAAGGTGTCTTTGTTGGTCCTCAGATTCGTGAACTTCTTCGAGATGATGCATTTGACCATGCACTGCGTGGCAAGGAAAAGACGGCATGGAAAGCCTTCCAGTTAGTGGCAATAAATTTTCTCGGAAACAACAAGGCAGACAACTACAGGTTGTTGGTGGAAAACCTCCTCAAGGCATACAAAAGCCTTGGTTGCAACATGTCACTAAAGATACCTTTTTTTGCACTCTCATCTAGATTTTTTTCCACCGAACTGCGGAGCAGTGAGCGACGAGCACGGCGAGCGATTTCACCAGGACATTGCAACAATGGAGAAACGCTATCAGGGCAAATGGAACCCATCAATGCTTGCAGACTATTGCTGGACAGTGACAAGAGATGCTCCATTTAATGAATACAAGAGACAAGCCAAGAAGCGCCGAGTAGACACTGAATAGGACTAAATTATGTACATAATAGTTTTTTGCCTTTTGTTTCATAATAAATTTTATTTATATAACCCTTTTGCTGATTTTTAAAGTGTTACATAAACAGGACAGGTGAAATATTATCATGTAAAGCAACCATAAACACATGAAAAGACCTAGGTTTACAATTTATGATTAAAACTCTACTATCTACACAATATACATAGACATAAAATGTAAAAATTAAATATCTTAGAAACAGTAGCCAATCAGTTGTTTTAATTGTCATATTTGAATTCAGCACATCAAAATACATAATAAATAGCACATTTTATCTCTGAAGCAGACGACTTCTCAAAAATTGTAGACCAGTGAAGAATGTTACTTTTTTTCTTACACTCATTTTCATTTTATTGTTAGTATTGGTATATAAAGCAGATTTGTTCGTCTTATTTCTATATTAAGTATCTGATACAATTTTCTTTCAATTTTTTTTAGTGGCAATCATAGTAACTAGATACAAATCCAAACAATTAACCCGTAAACTGAGTCAACAAATTGAACTGTTAGAATGTGAAATTCGGAAAAAAATACGTGATGGTAGGTCTGCACAGCTTTCTTTTGTTTAATAAGTATATCATTTCTGAAATTAAAGTGCCATGAAGACATTCACATTTTTTAAATATTTTGTTTCATAGACTTCATTAAACAGAAATAGAATGGTTTGGAATGTGAATATCAGTTAATGTTTCTTGTTAATGTTGGTGTGCAGTAGTAGCTAATTCTAGAAGCTAATAGCATTGCATGTAACAATTTACTTGAGCAAAATTGGAGATAAAAAAACTTCATCCAATCAATGTTTTCCATCCCACAGAGATTCAGCTTGAAAAATAATGCATCAAGTCTTAGAACTGTTTTTAAGAACCTCTTTTCAGGGTCATATTGAAAGCTGTAATTGTGTAGATAATTTTGCGTTATCAAAGCTAACATTCCAGGGGGTTGTTATTTCAGGATTTGCAGAACTACAGATGGATCACTTAGATGTGGTGGATAGTTTTGGAACTGTTCCCTTCCTCGACTACAAACATTTTGCTCTTAGAACTTTCTTCCCAGAGGTAAATGGTTGCTAGTCTTTTAGGTGTAATCCTTCCACGGTTATCAAGTAAGGACCAAATAGCTCATGTAAATATCACCATGTGATTTTCACAGGAGACCTTGTATACTACTACAAATCCAGTAGAATAGTGCTGGGCAAATATTGCAGGGGAGTGTTTAGATCTGTTGATCGTAGGTTCTGTAAAACTTCATATGCTCCAAGTCTAATTTTTTTAATTAAATTAACCCTAGTGTCCCCTTAATTCATATGTGTTTAGTGATTGTGTGTGCCATGTAAGGGTCTCTCATAGCCTTGCCTCACTAGATCTGCCTCCCTTCATGAGACTCCCATTCCTAAACCTGCATTTTATCTGTTGCTTTTTATCTCTCACATGCTCACCTGTCTGTACAAAACTTAATTAAGTTAACTTAAACAGTTCGGCTAACATGTTTACATCATGGGACTTCCCCGTTGACTCAGCAAGGTGAGGAGGAGGCCTTACAAGTTCTCTCTCACAAGCCTGCACATGAATTAATTTCAGTAAATTAAATTAAAAGTAGGAAATGAGAAATCGAAAGTGATGTTGATGTTCTGTGTCAAGCTGCAGATTACCTTGCCAGAAATGTTTAGAGGAGTGACAGTGGTCCCAACAGAGGCCAGCACTAAGCACATGCTCAACTTTAAGCCTGTGCTTTAATGTTGTCCCAAATAGGGACTGGGCTTAAGCAAGTGTTTATATGTTTTCTGAACTGGGGCCAGTGTTACTTGCGACATCATGACATTTAATAGCATGAGAAGAATGGGGGAAATAATTTCCCTGGAATAGCTGGAATGATACCAAACTGGGGAAGAAAATACCAGTCTCAAATATCTTTCAAAGTTATATTATGAGATTAACCAAAGCCCATGAGTTTTTAGTATACATACTAATCTTCTAAGAGCATCAATATAAACAACTACTTTTCAAAAACAAATACTTAAACAGAAAATATTTTGTTGTATAGCTGGCTCAAAGGAGAAGATGGCCCTAGATGGTTTGTATAGTGTCTCGTACAATGGGATCCCAAAATTGTAATGTGAATATTAAATATGAATAACAATAAAACTTTCCAAATCTGATATTGATCTCATTTACACCAGAGTAAATCAGGAATTACTCCCCCAAAATCAGTGGAGTTACCCAAGCTGCAACTGGGAGATCATAACAGGGCTCCTGTTGCTATAAATTCTGCATGTTTTCCTTTTGTTTTCTTTTTTTACCAGGGATATTAACATGACAATATTATCATTATTTTTAGGAGTTCATCTGTTCTTTCTGCTTACTCCTCATCAAAAGTCTTAACTCTCTTATGAAACAAACAGGATGGGGTTTATAATGTGTCATTTGTTATCAAAGTGGTTATCTCATGTATTTAAAAATATATTATATGACCATTTCAGCTTCCCAAGTTTTGTTACTTAACCCCGTATCTAGCCACCATGGCTTTGATTTTCATTATTAATTCTGGTATTTTAACTTCTGCTTGTGTTATTTATATATGTATATTAAAAACCTTATTACATATCTCTATATTTAACTCTAATTTTTACCCAGGTTTTCATGCTTTCCTTCTCTGTCTCTATCCTTTTCCTGAACTCTTTTGTTTAACCTTAACCATGTCTGCTTTATGTAATTGTTTTTTACCCTTACTACATTTCTATTTTGTTTATTATTTATATGTAACTCTTCACACATTGTGTGTGTGTGTATGTGTTTTGGTGTTGTGTGGGGGTGCTTATGGAAGAGAGGCAGTGGAAATGGAAGGGCGAGGATGGAGGGAGAGGCTAATGGAGAAGGAGAACTACAAAGGCTAATAGGCATGCAGAAGAGGAAAGAGTGGGAGGAAAAGTTGGGATAAGGGTCAGGGGACAAGAGCAGGAGGAGTGGCAAGATAGAACACACAGGAAGAATTCTCTGTGTCAATGAAAAAGTGGATAACAGTAAATGCCAACAGAAAAGTTTATTAAGTGCATCTGAATGAGTTTGGAGGCCAAAGACACTGATTTGGAGAAATACAGGCTCTGATGTCAGAATCTCACAGACTGTGAAGGCCTGGTACTCCCTGCTGCTAACACTGCTAGGAAACTGGGGTCTTTTAAGATTTGCCCTTGGAAAACTTCTGCTGACTGCTAGCAAGGCTTGTAGCACAGGGCTGATCAGTGGTCAGTGGGACCCAGTGTGCCCTATGGCTCTTCTGTGGTTTAATAATACTGACTTGCCTCAAAGGGTTGTGGCAGACTTAATTCATGAACGTTGAGATCCATTGTTAGCAAGTGTATGAAAAGTGTCAGCAGTAATAATAACTGCAGAGAAAAACTCTAAATTTGGCTAAGCCCAGGGGTCCCTGACATCCAGAAGATTCATACTATTGGTATAGTGACATCTGGGAGTAATGCATTCTGGGGTGTCCTCACATAGCCGGAAAAGCAGCAGATTTTCATGTGATGATAATAAACAGTCTTTCCTATGGCATGTTAGAACGTGGCTGGGCTGACTGACCTCCGCAGCCTGGGAGTGAGGGCATTCAGCAGCATACCAGTAAATCTGGCCTAGCTCAATCCTGAGTTTCTCTTTGCAGTTTTCCTTTATGTTATATGCCAGAACTTTTGAGAAATCACAGAATACATAAATTGCAGGTGCATTTAGAAACCCAAATCCTCTTTAGTCAGCAAAGTCTGTTGCCTTGGGTACATGCTTAGCCTTTGATATTTCTATCAGTAATGCATCACCTGTCTTTTATTTTAGTCAGGCAGCTTTGCATCCATTTTCATTGAAGACATGCACACTAATGTGTCACAGGTAAGTCTATGTAATGTAATTTTACTTTTATTTAGTGGTTATTCTTTTCTGTCTACATGTGATCATGGTCATCACCACAGAATCTGAGCACCTTCCAAATGATCAGTCAGATTAAATTTTCTCTACATTCCTTCCCATGTGGGGAATAGTTACATGGCTTTATGTATAGAATGTAGTAACATATATGTAGATATGAAAACAGGATCTTATAATGGGAAGTATCAGGCAACTTTAACTGTAGGTAGTACTGCCTGTATATAAAGTATGTGTATGTGTGTGTGTACAGATATGCTATGAGTGAAATCCTGGCCCCATTGACATCATTGGCAAAACTCCTATTGATTTCTGTGGGTCCAAGATTTCATCTTGTGTGTTGCTTACCCTCATTTCTAAGAATTAAGGACCTGTCATACCCAACTACAGTTTGCCTTATTTTTGTTTAACTGTTCCAGAGCAGAGACCCCAGGCAAAAGGATGAAAGCCTCACCATGTTGCATGCTTTAATTTGTAACAAGGATTTTCTTGTTACTCTCATTCACACCCTTGAAAAACAGAAAAATTTCTCTGTGAAAGACAGGTATAGTATGATTATGCCTTATAATCTTCAAGCCATAGAATTAAGAGAAAAACGACATGGATTATGACACACACATATAGTTTTCACTACATACAAAGCAAATTTAAGCTTTTCCAAAGTATTTTTCCTTGTTCTTCACCTGAAACAAGCCATTAAAAAGAGATCAGAAGATTTATTGATGCCTATAGACACTGAACTAGCAAAATACCTCACCTCAGAGCAAGCAGTTCTTGCTTTATAATTTGGAACTTTTCTTTCATTGAAATGGAAACTATTCTTCTTCAGAATTAAATTTGAATACACAAAATACATTCTTTTTTAAATTGCTGGATGATCCTGTGTACTTTAAATTTTATAGAGACTTTAGTGGGTATTTGGGGTACTGAAAAAACGAAGGTTCAGCATATAGGCGTAACTGAAAGGTGTATGCTTATTTGAACTAATTTCACAGTAAGCTGTTATGAAAGGCTTAGGATCACCTTTCTATTGTCATAGATTTGAAAAGCAAATTCCAGACCTTTTAGTTATGACTTTTTTATTTTTTGTAAACAGGTGCTTGTTTGCATCCTTCTTGACTATTGCACTACAAAGTAAACTAGTCTACCTAACCCATATTCTAGAAGTCTTGACCAAGGACTTGATGGAGCAGTCTAGCAATACGCAACCTAAGCTCATGCTAAGGCGCACAGAATCTGTCGTAGAAAAACTGCTGACAAATTGGATGTCTGTTTGCCTTTCTGGTTTTCTACGGGTAAGTTTGACATCTTTCCACCACCTTAGACACTAGAATAAGGAATATTTTCAACATAGCACATGCTGACTTCTTCCATGCAGAACTCATGAGAGATCTGTTTGTGCATGAAACCTAACTTTCTATATTACTAATATACCCATATTACTCTCCTGATCACTTATATAGACAGCTGTCATTATGCAAAGGTAAGAAAAGAGCAACGGTATAAATGATGCTAACAATCTGTACTTGGGTTGGACTTTAGATAATTTTGAAACTCTGACATTTTCTTCTGTTGCTTCACATATTATCATCCAAACCCCATCAGATATTTTCTTGTCATGGCAGAAGATTCACATTGTGGTTAGAATGCAATGTGTATTCTCCTCCTCAAAAGCTATCATAGAGCTATGCTTTGAGAGGGTTTAAAGGGAGGCTGTCATTTTGAAAACCTCACTTCTGTTTGAATTTTTTTGCCTATTTTGTTACAGCTAACACCTATGATTAATAGAACTGTAAGAGGTTGGGGGGAAATGATCCCTCTCATTTTACAGTCTGTTTAATTTAGTCCATTTGGTTGCATTTTGTGTGCTGACAATTTTGTTGTTTGAGGTTGTACTTCCTGTTGTGTGCACTAATATGATGACATCTCTCCCATGCCCTGTTTTGCAGGAAGCTCACGTGCTTTGCCCTAAGGTCTGCAAAGTACAGCAGCAGGGTAGTTTGAAGCTGGCAACTTTCCTGGGACCCAAGTATAGAGCTAGGGGCAGTCAGAGGAAACCTGTTCTTCACATCCCAGTCCTCTTTGTGGGGCTGAGGAGCAATGGTAGCTTGGGATGGTAGAGTGACCTACACAGGGTTGGGGAGTGAGTGACACCTGAGAGAAGATGACAGGTCCCTCTGAGAGCTCCAGAGGCGAGCTAAGCCAGGCCAGAAGAGGCAGGGGAGTCAGGCTTTCTCCACTAGCTGCCTGCCTGTGCCCAACATGGAGCTCTGAACTGTCGTGGCAGGAGCCCCAGGTGGCTCTTCCCATTTGAGTAAGAGAAACAGGAGTTGGGTGGGGATTTACGAAAGAACAGATAAACCTGCACAGAAAGTATTTTTAATTGCAGGACAGCTGAGCAACTTGGCTAAAAAGGAAGTTTGACTGGCTTCAAATTGTTGGTGTCCCACTAGAGTTCCAATGGGAATGCAGAAGAAAGAACTAAAGCTGTTGCTTGTTTGTGTTTGGTCTTATTTCTTAGGAGACAGTTGGAGAACCATTCTATAAGCTTGTGACTGCCCTCAATCAGAGGATAAACAAAGGGCCGGTAGACGTAATAACTTGCAAAGCCCTGTATACACTAAATGAAGACTGGCTTCTGTGGCAAGTGACCGAATTCAAACCAGTGGTATGTTTGCCAAGCTACTTTTCCTTCAAATACTGAAATGTTTTGAAAGAACCCACAACATTCTTCTTATGTTAGGATGCTAAATTGAGTCTCTTAGATACTCCAGTGATGGTGACAGTCTAAGTACCTAGATAGATAAAAATGGGCAGAAAACAAAATTATTATTATTAACACAGCTTCAAAACACACTAGATGTGAATTAACCCACATTTCACCAATCTGATACCTTCTGCTTCACAGCAGTGATCTAATAGCCAAGCACTGTATCGAGGTCTCATGATACTTCAAGTTATTCTTATTAAAAATTATACTATAGAACATTTGTAAGTACACAATGAGGTATTGAAGTAAATAGTTAAAACTAGATTACATTTATCAACAGTACACAGGAAATTTTGTGATGCTGGATACCTGGGATTTTATTGTGTTTGCTTACTCAATAATCCTCAGAATTCAGTAATTCACTGTGGGCTTTCCTGTCATTAACTGCAAATTAGTAAAGTTGTAGTGTGGTGGATTTTAATTAGTTGCCTGAATAAAAACAAGGTCCCTATGAAACTTAGCTAAATCATAAAATTCCAGAGTGGTGGTGTCAGAACTTTCCTCTATACATAGATTTGTTACATTAATCAAAACAAATAAAATGTTCTTACCATTTTGCACTTATTGCTGCAATCCAGCTACTACTGAAGATATTTTCAACCTGAATTACCAAGGTATCCTTTTTTTTAAAAAAGATGATTGCAAAAAGTTAATTAAACATGTTCTGTTTCCTGTATGCTATGAATCCTTGGGTTTTCTAGGTTTTTTACTGATTTGTAACAAATATTTGGTGCTGCACATTTAATGTTCTGTGATAAAGATAGGTTTTATATGTTATAGCTAAAACTATTAACTGTCTAGATCACAGGTTTCCCAACTGTGATCCATGCACCAAATGCTAGTGGTCCACAGAGAAGTGGCTAGTCCCATGGCATTGGGTCTCCTCCTTATTTCTAGCTCTAAAACACATTGAAAGATGTTTAACACTATATTAAGGGTGAGATTTCAAAAAGCACCTAAGAGACGTAGGTACTGAGCTCTCAATGAAAGCTAATCTAATACTTTCTTGGTTTTTCAAGTATGCAATTGCTGCTGTTGCCATGTGGCCATTATGCTATCAGAAAAGGGAGGTGAAATGGTTTGTGCAATTCTACATGGGAGGCTGAGATGGTCTGTGTGATTGGGAACGGAAGGGGAAGTGGGAGACCGATAACTTTTGTTAGAATGTTCCAATACCCTGCTCCAGGTTCACTGAGGGCTGGTCCCCACTTAGTCCGGACTTCGGACTAAGGTACGCAAATTCAGCTACGTTAATAACGTAGCTGAATTCGAAGTACCTTAGTCCGGACTTACCGCGGTCCAGACGCGGCCGGAAGTCTCCCCCCGTCGACGCCGCGTACTCCTCTCAGCGAGCTGGAGTACCGGCGCCGACTGTGAGCACTTCCGGGATCGATCCGGGATCGATTTATCGCGTCTTAACCAGATGCGATAAATCGATCCCAGAACATCGATGGCGTGCCGCCGGACCAGCTGGTAAGTGAAGACTAGGCCTCAGTCTGGCCCAGAGTTAAACATATATTTAAAGCACAAAATTACACAAACTTGAGCCTGATCACAGAGTAGTATTTGATGGAATCTGTGGGTTTGAAAAGTAAAAAAAGACAGGAAACACAAACTTTGGACATGAAGTCTTCAAGTGTGGAAGAGCAGACAGCTGTAAGATGCAGATTACTATCAAAATGAATGGCCTTTCTTTGAAACAAATTAGCCCTGTCCAATAGGAGTGTGAGGTCTAACATGGACTGGTCAACCAACAGCATCCTACTAAATGGAAAACAAAGTTTTATGATAGCGGACTGAATATTTTGAACAATCAGGTCTACTTTACTGACAAGAGAGAGAAAGGTCCTGCAATACATCACTGAGTGATTGGCTCTTGGAAGCCTTATCCCTGAACACAGAGGAGCAGCAATGTTATGAGAAGTAGGCCTACCGCATAAGAGTGAAATACATCCAGTTTCCAAATAAAACATCCTGGATATGTTAATTTTGGTCACATTTTATTAGATATAGGAAAACTAGATGAAGGCCGTGTGATTTATGAAGATACTCATCAGCAGCCATTGCATCCAAGCAATCCCCAATAGAAAACCAGCAGTATGAACTGTGGTGATCAGAGAGAATTCTGAATAATAAATGGGACTAATAGCGAGCGTGCCCTCCACTGATAGTACTTATCTAATCTTAGACTATATTCTATAGCACTGTTTGACAGTTCTAGAACCTCTTGGTGGCTGATTATGCCTGCAGCGCTAGAAAACTCATATTCTCCTTTTCTTTATTCTCCCACACCCTCAGGTTCCCCAGTTTCCACCATTTATTTCAGTCCTGTGTTGGTTTGTTCAGGCTTCTGAGTGTCATGTTCCTGGATTTGGCTTCTTTCTTCATTGTTCTGCATAGTATTTCTCTAGCTCAGGGGTAGGCAAACTTTTTGGCCCAAGGACCACATCTGGGTGGGGAAATTGCATGCAGGGCCATGAATGTAGGGCTGGGGCAGGGGGTTGGGGTGCGGGAGAGGTGCAGCAGGGGGCTCAGGGTAGGGGGTTGGGGTGCAGGAGGGGTTCGGGGTGCGGGCTCTGGCCCGGCACCGCTTACCTGGAGTGGTTCCAGGATGGCAGTGGCACAGAGCAGGGCTAAGACAGGCTCCCTGCCTGCCCTGGCCTCGCGCCACTCCCAGAAGCGGCTGGCACCACGTCCTTGCGGCCCCTGGGGGAGGAGGAACAGAGGGCTCCATGCTCTGCCCTCCCCTGTGGGTACCTCCCCCGAAGTGCCCATTGGCCGCAGTTCCCCGATCCTGGCCAATGGGAGCTGCGGGGGGCAGTGTCTGGAGGCGAGGGCAGCTCACAGAGCCCTCTGCCACTCCTCACCCAGGGGCTGCAGGGACGTGGTGCCAGCCATTTCCAGCAGAGGTGTGGGGCCCACGGCACCATGGGGATGGCAATCCTGCGGGCCAGATCCAAAGCCCTGACAAGTTGGATCTGGCCCGTGGGCCGTAGTTTGCCCACCCTTGCTCTAGCTCATCCTTTTTCTCTTTTTCCAAGTGGGTGTGCATATTATCATTTGCCATGGAAGTCACACTGGTGGCATCCTTAAAGTGTGTCCTTTAAGGTGTGTCCCATTGTCGTCGTCTGACCATGTTTGATGCCTTAGTTTGGTTTGCTCTATTTAGAATTTCTGCTATTGCAAGAAATTCTTTCCAATGGATTCTTAACATCTTCCTCAGTTACTTTGGAGTGAGTTCATCATATCAATTTCTGTTGTAGATTTCCATGACTCTGCTCCATAAAGGAGGACAGACATGATGCTAGTGTTAAAAATTCATACTTTTGTGTCAGTTCTAATCATGCTACTTCTCCAAATCTTTTCGAGTTTATGAAAATTGTTGGCTACTTTTGATATTCATTGCGTGACAACTGGTATGGTGTCACCATCATTGTACATCTCAGAACCTATATAGCTAAAATGACTTACCTCTAGTGTTTCTTCATCCACTCTAGTGGTTACTTTGTCTTCCCCTTGTTGATGAACAAGCCAACTTGTTTGATCATATCAGCCAAAAGCTGAGTATTTTCTTTGATTAACTGATGGGTTGAACTAAGCTGGACAGTGTCCTCAGCAAATATGTGGTCATCTAATTGTGCTTTATCATTTGTCCATTAAATTCTTCAGTTGCCTTCTGCAGTTACTTTCATAACATAGTATCAGAGGGGTAGCCGTGTTAGTCTGAATCTGTAAAAAGCAACAGAGGGTCTTAAAGGTGCCACAGGACCCTCTGTTGCTTTCATAACATAGTCAATGACCAGTGCAAACAATTGTGGGGACATAATACAATCTCTCTGTACACTGTCAAAAGCCTTCTGGAAATTTATAAAATTGATAACAAGCTGTGCTTGCCACTGCATACTTTGCTTTGTAACATGTCTGAGAACAACAGTATGGCCTGCACCTGATCTCAGTGGTCTAAAATATGCTTGTTCCTCTAAGTTGAAGGGCTATTTGGTTCTAGATACATTCCAGGATGATGTTGCACATGATTTTCCCAGGCACTAAGAGTAATGGGATTCCTCTCCAGTTACTAGTATCAGGGGGTAGCCGTATTAGACTGTGTCCACAAAAACAACAAGGAGTCCGGTGGCACCTTAAAGACTAACAGCTTTATTTGGGCATAAGCTTTCGTGGGTAAAAAACCCACTTCTTCAGATGCATCACCAGTTACTGCAGTTGGTTAGGTCACCTTACTTTGGCAATTTTACTATAAGGCCTCTCTTCACTGGGTTGGGTTCTTTTCTCCATTCCATATTCTGTCCAGAAACACAAGGAAAATCTGGAGAGCTGTTTCATCACTTGTTTTAAGCATCTCTCCACTATTATTATCCTCTTCTGCTGCTTTCCCATTTTTGAGTTTACTGATGGTTTTTCTAACTTTTTCCCATTGTAATATCTCCTAAATCAATAGGCAGCTCTAGGAATAGATCTTCACATATTTCTAGTAATTTGCTCGGGCTTGGTCTTTTAGGCTTGAACAAGAGATCAGCTTCATGTGAAGAATATGATGGGGATTGGTCAAACCCATAAGGAAGCACATGTCATGAAAAGTGCCTTGCATAAGGTCACAGCAGTAATGAAAATAGGACTTTGGAATGTGAGAACAATGTATGAAGCTACTAAAACTGCCCAAGTAATTAAAGAAATAGATAGATAACATCTTGATGTCCTTGGAATCAGTGAGTGTAGATGGACAGGGCTGAAAAAAACTACACTTCAGAGAAACAAATAACACCATCATTTTCGAGAATGTGGATGTTAGACATGAAGCTGTTGTAGCAATCTTGATGTTGAATGAAGCAGATCAGACATTGACTGAGTGGGAATCAGTCAAAGGAAGTATTATTAGAGCTTGCTTTCAGACTCGATTATTCAAACTATCAGTCATACAGTGCTATGCGCTAACCAACGAAAAGTAAGATGAGGAAAAAAATGCTTTTCATGATTTGTTACAGGATGTGTTAACAAAAGTCCCAAAACATGATATCATAATGACTATGGGTGATTTCAGTACAAAGTAAAAATGTACAGTGTAAACTACCCAATGATAGGTGGAACAATATTTTCCTACTACAGAAGTCCAACATGGTACTCCCCAGATGATACTACAAAGAACCAGATAGATCATTTCCGTATTTAAAAAAATGTTTTGCAGCTCATACGTGCATACAGGGGAGCAGATGTGGGCAGTGACCATAACTTTTGTATCGCTTAATTGAAGATCAAGTTAAAGAGAATGAAGAAAGTTAAAAGACAACTGTGCATCAACAGCGCGCAATTAAAAGACTGAAACACAAAAAGCAGGGCCGTCCCTAGCCATTTCGGTGCCCTATGCAGCCCCCCCTCCGTGAGGGGGGGCTGGCCCCAGGCCTCCATGGGGGCAGGGCTGGGGGGAAACAGCCCCCTGGCCCCAGCCTGTTCCGCTTCCCTGGCTCCCAGCCTTGGGGGCCAAGGGAGGAATTGCCCCCCAGCACTCACCAGCGGCGAGACTGGGAGCCAGGGGAGCGGAACAGGCTGGGGCTGGGTCACTCCACTTACCATGCGGTGAGTGCAGGCCCGACCCCTGCAGCAGTCCTCAGGGGAGTGGGGGCGGGGCAGGGGCTTTGGGGAAGGAGTGGAGTGGGGATGGGTCTGGGGCAGAGCAGGAGCGGGAGCTTTGGGGAAGGGGTGGAGTGGGGGCGGGACTGGGGCAGAGCAGGAGCGTGGGCTTTGGGGAAGGGGTGGAGTGGGGGCGGAATAGGGATGGGAAGAGGCAGGGCTGGGGCAGAGCAGGGGCGGGGGCCATGGGGAAGAGGTGGAGCAGGGGCTGGAGCAGCACACAGCTGCGCAGGGCACCAGGAAATGTGGTGCACCAAATTTCCTGGTGCCCTACACAGCTGCGTATTTTGCGTATGGGTAGGGATGGCCCTGACAAAAAGCGCTTTTCATCTTGAACTGAAGAACAGGTTCAGTGTTTTAATGGCATTAACTGACGAGAACCAAGACATTGATGCTATGTGGGAAAACATCAGAGTGTGCTATCTGGAAAGTGAAAAGACAATTCTAATAACAATGAACTCTAAAAGGGAAGAATGGATTAGCGGTGCTACTTGCGTGGCAGTAGAAAAGAGAAGTGTACAACAATCCAAAAACTGTCAAATGCTAAGACGTGAAGAGACAAGCAAGTGGCAAGAAGAATACAGAGCTCTGGACAGAGAAGTAAAAGGAGTGCCAGAAGAGATAAAAGGGCATATATTAGTAAAATGTCAAGAGGCTGAAGATGCTAGCCCAAGAGGTGACCTTACAATCTTGTAAAAGACATCAAATAGCTAAGAGGAAACTTATAACAAATAGCTAAGAGGAAATTTAAAAATTATTTAAATAATTTAATTTAATTTAGCAGTTTGGAGACCCTATTAAAGGTGCAAATGAAAAGACTGTTAGCACAGAAGAAGAACAAAGGAAAAGATGGACAGAACATTTTCAGTATAATGGCCTAGTCTAATTTCTCCATGTCTATTGCATTTTGCAGTCTGAGAGACAGGGGTAGAATGCTAGACTGGTGGGCAATTTCAGTGGCAGATATAATTTTGCCAGCCCAGTCCCCTTTTAATGAACAATATTCTATCTCAGTTTTTCACTCAGTGTAATAAATGGAAAAATACATACAGAACACTGACAAGACAGAGATTTGAGATACCATGTAGAGCTGGAGTAAAAACTGTGTGCTGTATGTGGTAACTTTCCTTTTCCCAGGTTATCTTTCTGTTCTTTGACGCAAGAAACATTATTTTGCATACACCTCTGTCTTAAACCACAGCATAGTTGCCATCTGCTACTGTTCATTAGCTCAAATGCCTCACTTAACTAGAGCAATCACAGTTTTTGCTTTCATTTACAGAAACAACTGTATGTCTGGAAAAATGTCTTTAAATGTTGAATCCAAACCTCTATTTTACCTTGTTGTTAGCAAGAAAAAAATGCTCTTTATTTTCCCTGTCTTTTAGCCAGTTTCCAAGCCAATCTCCAGTCAAGTAGGTCCCTTCCAAATGCTTGTCTTGGTCTCCTTAAAATAGTTGTTAAACCTTTCTTGCAACCTATGATAATCCTTTGGTGCAGAGTTGTGATTTACTACTGCTAAGCACTTACTTCTAGTGCATGACATCTCAACTCTGGATATTACTGGGTTACTTTAAATGGCCTGTAATTTCCTCCTGAATCTTTCCTTAAGTTAACTTGTACTTTTCCTTGTTTCCCATGCAAAACCAGAAATAGTAGAAAAATACCTATTAATGTTTCTCCAAGATTTCTGTGCTTCCATCCATGTGTCTATTTAATGTTGTCTGAGCTTTAGTGCCCTTAGCAATCTTAAGAGCCTTTTCATAATTTTATCATCTATGATTTCTTTTTTAGTTTTACAATTTGTGGATAAATGTGGTGCTCATGAAGGTTAGATTCTAATGAAAGCTTGCTCATGCCAGGCATTGAGCAGTCAGGCAAAATCTGAGTCATGAAAATTTCAGCTGTAGAGACAGGCAAAATAATTGTTGGTTTTCTTATTGGCATGTGTACCATTACATCACTCTGATTCTATGTTTTTAGAGGAGTTTTTTGTTTTATATATAGGCATGTGTATGTTGCTTATCATCTGAGCATCTCATACAGATCAGTGAATTTATCTCCCTGACACCCCTGTGAGGTAGAGAAGTATTATTATGCCCATTTTATGCAAGGTTTAGATCTGTGATTCCATAAATGCTTCAATGCTGCATACTTAAGAGGCTGCCTCTCTCTGTGTGTGATACTGTTACAGCTACAATCAGTGGAGCATTGGAGCGGGGACACCTTTGGTGTAAAAGAGAGGGAGCTGCTGCTAACAGGACATTCTCTGTGAGGAGTCTGATAGATATGGGAGATCTTACTGTATTAAGTTTCTGTAGCATTGTGCGCCAGGGATTGTATATAATTCCACGGGGGCGGGGTGACCACAGCTCCTCCAGGAACGAGCAGCAGTGGAGGGTGATTAGGCAAATTCACTCAGGCTGTAACACCTCCAGAGAGGTACTACCACCTGGGGAGGTTCTCAAATACCAGGTCGAACTGGATTCTTCAGAGGCCAACAGGCAAAGAAAGGACTTTTAGATAAACAGCCTGAGTTTAAATTGACTTAGGGCTTTCTTCCTTATCTAGCAAACGGACAGGACCGTCTGTCCGAGGCAGGGCCTCAATCCTTATGGAAGGGTAGGAAGGACTTGACCTATTAGGGCCCCATAAGACTGGTGGGTGACCTCTGGTAAGCTTTTAACATTCTTATAGGAACTTGTATTGTTTTTATGTGATTTCTATGTAATGCTTTTACCTTAAGAATAAATGTGCTTGCTTATAAAGATCTGAGTGGTAACATAAAACTCCTGGCAATTACACTGTTCATAGCCTTTGAAGAGAAAGCAAAGCACAGACAGTAGCATGTTTAAGCAGTCTGGTTTGCTGGGAGTATCACAGCATAGGCAGGGAACTGGGCAGCCTGGGGAAAAACCCCAGTCAGGAGGGAGAGAGACACGGGTCTCCACCCAAGAAAGGTGATGGCTGAGGAACAGGGAGTCTAGAGCAGGTGTCCTTGAGGGACCAAAGAGGGGGAACACAGATTTAGTTGCCCTGAACTGTGACGGGGGAATATCAGTTTTTAGACCTATTCTCCCCTCTCATCCACTCTGACTGGAAATAGCTTGAATGTGATTATTTTCAGGGCACACTGCAAGGCCCATCTCTTAGCCAGGGCTGCTGGGGAAGCAGAGGCATGATAGGATCTGATGTTTATATTGGGTTTGATTTTACTGTGGCTGATTATTTTTTGTTTGTGGGATGTAGAGTACAGTAACTCCTCACTTAAAGTCATCCCACTTAACGTTGTTTCATTGTTATGTTGCTGATCAGTTAGGGAGCATACTCATTTAAAGTTGTGCAATGCTCCACTCTTACGTTGTTTGGCTGCCTGCTTTCTTCACAGCTGGCAGCCTCCCTACGCGCCCCCTCACCCCCACCCAGCACCGCGGATCAGTGCCTTCCCCCTCCCTCCTGCCGGCAGCAATCAGCTGGCTTGCGGCGTTCGGGAGGGGGGGGGAGGTGCGCCGAGTCCTCACTCCTCCCCCCTCCCTCCTGTCCAGGGCAATCAGCTGGCTTGCGGCGTTCGGGAGGGAGGGGGGAGGTGCGCCGAGTCCTCACTCCTCCCCCCTCCCTCCTGTCCAGGGCAATCAGCTGGTTTGCGGCGTTTTGGAAGCAGGAGGGAGGGGGAAGGAGCGAGGACTCAGCGCGCAGGCTCCCCCTCCCTCCCCTGCCTCCTGAATGTGGCCAGCCAGCTGATTGCCCCAGGCAGAAGGGAAGGGGGAGGAGCAAGGACTCGGCACACCTCCCCCTTCCCTCCCCTACTCAGCAATCAGCTGGCTTGCGGCGTTTAGAAGGGACGGGGGAGGAGCCAGGACGCAGCGAGCGAAGTAAAGGGGGGGAGAAGAGGTGAGTCAAGGGTGGGGGCTTAGGGGAAGGAGTGGAGTGGGCAGGCTGAAGGTTGAACCCCCGCCTCTGGTGCTTGCAGAATAGGGGAAGCTGCCCTGGAACCTAACCCCCCCTATTTACATTAATTCTTATGGGGAAATTGGATTCGCTTAACATCGTTTCACTTAAAGTCGCATTTTTCAGGAACATAACTACAACGTTAGTGAGGAGTTACTGTACCTTCTAGTTTTACTTCCAATTGATTTTATTTTTAAAATTTTGGAAAATGCATCTAGATGCTGTTTTGAATCTATTGTTATACATTGAAATAAAATAAAATATTGGCCTGAACATGAGAGTGAGAGCCAGGAATTCCTGATTTCTCATCCTAATTCTGGCACTTACTATTTATCTTTAGGCAAGTCACATAATTCTGCTTAATCTTCTTTCTTTATCAGTAAAATAGGGACAGTAATGTTCCCTACTCTGCAGAGATATTTTGAGCATTAATTAGTTACTATTTGGATAGCAGGGTAGAGAGCTAAGTATTTTTATTTATTTTTCCCTATGGTGATGATAGTTCCTTTGCTTGATTTGCCACATGATGTTGCATGACCTCCTGAAGTCCCTTCCAACCCTGATATTCTATGTTTTAGGATGCCAGCACAATTATCAAAGCATCAAAAGCTTCATTTTACTCAGTGACAAAAACAGAGCTTTTAAAAGCCACAAGGATCTTCTTTTTCAGGGATGGAACCATAGTGGGCAGATGCCAAGTGGCAAACATGTTTAATTGGCAGTTTGCCACATTACATGCCCTGTTTCCATTTACATAATTACAATCAATGATTGCATTCTCCCCCCATCACCAGTAGCCTAGGGATTCCCTATCAGAGGGAATGGGAGAGTTAAACGTAAGTATGGCCTGCTTGCTCTCCAAAGCATTTTCTGATTTGCCTTCCAACCGACTATGCTGCAGACCCAAGTCCTCCATTTAGCCAAAGAATGTGGGGAGCACCTGGGCATGTTTCTCTACATCTCTGCTAATGTGCCTTGACCCTGAGTTGGAAACTGTAGCTAGGGGGAGGAATAGCGCGATGTAGCGAGGGGGCGTGGTCTCCCTCCCTGACAGATGGGTAGAGGGCCGTGACCGCCCCCTGGTGGGCAGAGCTGGGACACCCACCACCGCCCACCTGGAAACAGAGGGGCAGGACAGGAACTGGAAATATAAAAGGCAGGCCCTCCAGCTCAGTTGGAGGAGAGCTGCCAGAGGAGCAGGATGTCTCCCTGCCACTGCTGGAGCTCGGACCCAATGGAGGCTGCTACAGCACCAGAGACCCGGAGGGACTGCTGGAGCTGCCAGACACCGGGGACACTAAGGAGCTGTTGGGGCTGCCACTAGCCAGTTACCCCAGTGAGACAAATGATGACCCTGAAACCCAGGTACCCCTTGAATGTGAGTGTAGGAAGGAGCCCAGGGAAGCCGAATAGGGTTTGGCTGTGTTACTGACTGCAAGCCGACCAGCCTGTTGCAGCTGGATTTCCCCGTTGAGCCAGTGGCGGACCACTCGGCCACTGTTAGAGCCCTGGGCTGGGACGCACTGGAGTCGGGTGGGCCTGTGTCCCTTTACCCCCTGCCACCCTACCCCTGGGGCTATGGCAGCCTCCCCAACTTTAGACCAAGAGACCTGCATTGGTCTGTCACCTGCCCGAGCTAGGATGCCAGATGGTTTTCCTGCCTGTCCCGTCAGAGAGCTGGTCCCCCTAGACTGCTGCATTGCTCTGCCTGATTGCAGACCAGAGCCATTAACTGTTTGCAGTTTTGCCTGGACCGAGACCTCCTGGCCTATAGTTTCTCTGCTGTTCAGCCTGACTGCAGGCCAGAGCCATTAACTGTTGGCTAATTTCCCCCTGAACTGAGTTGCTCCAGAAGCATTGTAGCGAGGGGGCGTGGTCTCCCTCCCTGATGGACGGGGAGAGAGCTGCGACTGTCTTACAGGGGAGAATGCTCCCCTTTGGTGAATGTGGCTCCTCTCGGTTGGGGTAGCGAGGCCTAGCTGTTGGAGATCAGAGAACTGCCCTTGTCCTCAGGGCATCAAGACCTAGAGGCCAGAGCCTATGAGGCTGCCTTTGTCCTCAGGACAGCAGGGCCTAGCGACTAGAGTCTACGAGGGGTAGGGGGACCCAGGCCTACCTTACTCCACCGGGTTCCAACCCAGGGCCTGTGAACTGGGAGTCCTGGCTTCAGGCTTAGGTCCCTCGCTCAACAAATGCGTTCCCTGGGCCGCTTCATACCCTTGATCCCAGATCCTGTAGTTCCTCCCGGGGTGGCAGCTTTCCAACTCCCTCATTCTCCATGGTCGAGTGGGGTCCCGTGATGGACTCAATGTGCTTGGCCTCCTCAGGCTGGGGCTCTCGCAGCTCTCTCGCAGGAGCCTGTAGCTTGCGTCGGCTCTGGTCAGCCCAGCCTGACCCAAGCTGCTTTCTTGTATATACTCCCTCCACCGGGAACATGCACAGCAGGGGTGAGAGGGCGTGACCTCCTGGGCCAAAGCGAGTGGTTAACTCTCGCGGGGCCAGTGCGAGGTTGGTACACCCCGTCACAGAGACATTACTTTTGGGTCAGTTAGTTCAATCTCAATTGCCATTCAGTCTTAGGCCTCTCTGCTGAGACTCCCTGAAGGGTGCCGGCTGTAGTGAATTTTGTGACATGGATACTTGTTCACAAGGACCTGCACTGAGACAATCAACTGATTTTCCAATAGACTGCTGAACAGCCAAAATATTAAGCAACTTTTTGTCCCCTCCAACTTGTGGTGGACTTGACCTAGCAACCTTAAAGGCTCTGTGCCATTACCAGGTCTTTTAGTTTCACATTCTGCCTTAACCAAGCTAATCCTAGAGGAAGGGCAATGTCCTGGGTGAATTTAGACCAAGACACACACCCTGCTATGTGTCTTCTCAGCCTTTTTTCATTGCGTGTTATAAAGAATGCAAATTGTTGCTGTTTGTCTGGTGGGCAGTGCAGAAATGGAGGGAGGACTCAAATTTCTGGCATGCTAACATATGGAGAGGTTTCACAGCACCTTCCACTGAGCTATTTGTGTGGGAATGTACGTGTAGAAAAGGAGACTCGACAGAGGAAACAGAACTTTTCTTGTTAGCCCAAAAGCAAGAGTTTCAGATTGAAACAGGGAAGTTTGTATTATATTGTGGGGCAAATGCTATAATAGGAAAATCACCTAAACAATAAAACATGTTTGCAAGAAGTTGAAGAGGAATCAGCTTCATTTTAAATCTTCAATTTAACACTCAGTAAGCACCCTTGAAAGTGTTTAGTTAGGAATCCACCTAGTAGCAGAGGAATGAACTAGAGCTGTGTGGGAATATGTCAAGGGAGGCGCGAGCTGTGTGCCTTTTTTTTTTTTTTAAGAGCTCTGGGTGTCGCTGAGGCTCATGCAGACGGGCCATGCACACCCAGTAAGCGGAGATAAAGCTCGGGCTCGCCATCCCCACAGCCCCCAATCCCTCACCTGGAGGCGGCGGGGCTCCGGCTGTCAGCCCCGAGGCAACAACGCAGAAGTAAGGGGGGGCATTAAGTGATATTGATGAATATCCCTTTTCACATTGCCACCCTGACTTCTGTGCAGCTGCAGTGCTGCCTTCAGAGCTGGGTGGCAGTATATGTACTTGGGCCGGGGGGAGGGGGTCACAAACAACTACAGATACAAAGAAGGTGGGGGTGCCGATCAAATACTGAACTAGAGGCTTGATCCAAAGGCCATTGAAGTCAGTGGGAGTTTTCCCATAGACTTTAATGATCTTGGATCAGGCCCTATATAAAGTATTAAGCCATTTTGCTGAAATGATTCTATTATTCTATTGTTTGGATGTTATGATACAAAGCCTGTTGAAGTTGACAGGGAGACTTCCATCAGCATCAGAGAACTTTGGATCAGGCCCTAAGTGTAAGTCACTTATACTTCCTTTTACTGGTTTTTCTGCATCAAATCTCAGTCAGTATTCATTTCTTTCTTCAGGCGCGATGTCCGCCCTCACTATTTCGACATCTCCTCCCCTTCCACTCAGTTTGTCCTTTCAGTAGACTCATTACCCTGGTAATTAAACATCTCTATGTCCTGATTAAGTCATTCTCAGTTACTTCAGTTACATTGTATTGTTCATTAAATCCTGATGTTTGCAGTTTTGCAATCTTGTTTTTAATACTCCATCTGTTTTTGTAGAAACAGGGAAGTTAAGTAATGTCTCTTTCGGTTCTTTCCTTTTCTTTCCTCACCACAATGTAGTAGTTTCCACTCATGGCTGATAAAAAAAAAAAATAGAAAGAACCACTCATCTATTATAATTATTAATATTTCTAAATCTGAGAGAGAAAAGAGGCCCACACAATGGCCTGAGGCTAACTCGTCTCAACTTCCCATGAGAGCAGAAAGGAAAAAAATAACATTTTTGGTTGCTTCCTCTTTTAACAATCTTTCCTCTCATGAGTCACACCCACGATCCTCATGTTTCAGTTAGGGTTTATTATAGCACAGGTGTTCAACTACTTAAATGTAGAGAGTTATTACATTAGTTTTTTCCTCTGTGACTTGCATTCAGGGGCAGACTTTTAAAACAACATTTGTTACAGTCACATATAGAACACAAGAGAGAGAGGGGGAGTGAGAGTGTGGGCTACCTGGACCATGGATCTCGGTACATAGGACTAGGCACCTGTTTCCTACCTCCCTGGAGTGGAGGAGCATGGAATAAGCAAAGCCTTGATTCTAGCCCCTCACACTCTGGCCAATATAGAGGGGCATGTTAGTGATCCTTCAAACACTATGAATTAATTAGATCTACTTGATTCATTATTTAACTCCACCAAACAAACTTTTTGATTGGAAAAATAATTTAAATAGGTGCATAGCTTGAAAAGCCTAGTCTAGTGTGTCTAACTTGATATACAGTGTTTGCTACTGTGAAGCCTATCTCATTCTCCATAGATTTGAATAACATTTATATTCTTGCAGGCACTGAATGTCTTCTTTGAAAAAATCCCAGAAAATGAGAGTGCAGATACCTGTCTTGATATCGAAGCTAATGTTCTGGATTGTGATACCATAGAGCAAGCCAAAGAGAAGATCTTTCAAGCATTTCTAAACAAGAATGGCTCTCTTTATGGGCTTCAGCTCAGTGAAATTGGTCTTGGTAAGAGAGTGCCATTGTGTATTATCCTCTTACGTTTGCTGCTGTTTCTGTGAAGATTCCTACTTCGTAGATCCTATCACTGACTTTGGCTACTGTTAGTTAATGCTGCTTTGTCATAATAAATTCTGGGGAAATTCATACAGCTAGTAAGGCTGTAAACCTGTGCTTGCCCCCAAGGTTTCATTCTTACAAGTTAATGTGTTAAAACCACAACTGCCTTTACCTGCACTACAATTTTAACAAACATTAGCTAACACGTGTTAAAAATACCCCTTTCCCCCTTAGTATAAACATAGCAACAATGACAGGGCACATGTGTGCAGCAGAACAGCATTAATTCTGGTCCACAGGGTATCGCAATAACAAAACTGCATTCAAAACTAGGCTCTTTCTTTCCCCAGGACATTACCGTTTTCCTTTACTATCCTCAGCAGGCAGCCACTAAGAGAACTCAAATGACTGTATAAGACTGCCAAGGGGATGAGGAGTGAGATAGTTACAATGGCAGATGGCAAACAGCATGCCCATAAGACCATTGAATCTTGATCTGAAATAGTTATATAAACTGTACAAAAATAATCTAATTCAGTTCATCCAAATATCCAGTTTTAGAAACAATTCCATAAAATACTCATGAAGCATCCATTTGGGCTTGATTAGTTGAAAGCACCTGTCTGGGTTGTGGCTTAACTAGGATAAGGTGAGACACTTCCAATAGCCTCATGCTCCAGATATCCTTTGTACACGCCAGGCTTTCTACAGGCAGGGCAAAGTCATGCTCATGGAAACTAGCACATGGACAGTGATTAGTAGAACTCGGATTGGGACCATTAGTCCAAAAATAATAAAATAACAATGCTGTATTTTGCTTTATGGGACCAGTTTTAGCATGTCATTGTTTTGTCAATATCATTGTTTTACAGAACTTCAGTCTGGTGCACAGCAAAAAGAACTGTTAGATATCGATGGTTCCTCTGTGATTCTGGAAGATGGGATAACAAAGCTAAACACCATAGGTCACTATGAGGTAGGAACAAAAATAGTGCAATTGAATTAGAAACCTATTTCTCCCAACCCCCAAGTACTGCCTGCCCAGAAATGTCTTGATTGATTAGAAGTCTGAACATTCACAAAGGTGGGGAAAAAACAGGAGTACTTGTGGCACCTTAGAGACTAACAAATGTATTAGAGCATAAGCTTTCGTGGACTACAGCCCACTTCTTCGGATGCATACAGAGTGGGGAAAGCTCTGTAGGCTGAGCATCTGATGCGGACACCTAGAAACTTTTTTCTCATATGATATTTATGGAATGGTCTTAGTGTTGAGTCACATGCTATTTCATGTTACTTGTGGAGAGATTTGTTTGTTAGGGAATCACCCAGAGTTAGATAGCTCAGGTATGCTGTACTTGGTAGTGCAGTCCAGTGAATAGTAATAATTAAAGTGTCTGAGGTTCAACGTCCAAAATCAGAGGTACCCAAAAATACCGATCACTTTTGAAAACTTAGGTTCTCAATTTTTGCATTGCCCAACTTTTTTTTCTTTTCAATTTTAAACCAAGTGACCCTAATATTGCATTAATATAGAGCTTTAGCTTTTAATTTCTTAGGGCTTTATTGGCTTTTTCTTACTAGAAAAAAAATAAATTAAAAAGAAGCTCACCTCAAGGAAGCGTATGCGCCTTTCACTACACTACTCCTGGATGGCACGTCAGGGCATGCACACTCAGTGGAGGCACTGCTGTGCTTTTTACAAGATCTCCACCACTTTCTCGTAAACGCAGCCAAGAGCCTTGACAAAGAGACCATGACAAGAGGTTAATTGCTTGCTCCCCAGGCAAGTAGAGATGGGAAACACCTTACACACCTGTTCTACAGTCATAGACTTTAAATTTCCCAGGCTTCAGAGTCACCAGTGAATTCTAGGGGCATGAAGCTGAAGACATTTAAATCGGATGTGAGATCCAGCGATCACAGTTTTCTGTGGAGGATAAGGGGCCTGGAGGGCTGGACGAGAGGCACAGGTACAGGCAAAGGCAGACTGTTGCCTCTTCACCTGTTCTGAAATGCACATGTCCCGTGCTGCACAGAAATGAGTGTCTCCCCCCCGAAGCTGTGCATCTCACAAATTAATAACATTTTAACTGCCTGTGGAAACGATTAGGACACGAACAAGCAATTGAAGCACCAGGACAGAAAAGAAGGGCCTCATTGTTTATATATTGTGGAGGAAGAAATGGTGGATTTGGTCACAATGACAATAGAAAAGAGAAACTTTTATTCCATTAGATGCTAGAGGCTAGCTTTTGTCACAGAGATATGACCCATTGTAGGGGTGGTGCAAAGCTGCACTGCACCCGTGGCATCAGTTTCTATAGAGAACCACAATTCCCTTCCTGTTCCTCTCGCCCTGGTTGGTAGCTGGAGTATATCAGCATTAATCTTCCCTCTGTGCTGGCCAGAGTGTGAGGGGCTAGAATCAAGGCTTTGCTTATTCCATGCTCCTCCACTCCAGGGAGGTAGGAAACAGGTGCCTAGTCCTATGTACCCAGATCCATGGTCCAGGTAGCCCACACAGTGATGTAAGAGGGACTCTCACTCCTTCCCTCTCTCATGTGGGCAGGGGCGGCTCTATATTTTTTGCTGCCCAAAGCACGGCAGTCAGGCAGCCTTGGGCGGCACGCCTGGGGACGGTCCGTGGGATTCGGCGGCGTTTCTGCCAGTCATCTGCCAGTCCCAAGGCTTCGGTGTACCCGCCGCCGAATTGCCACAGAAACCATGGGACCAGCGGACCTCTCGCAGGCACGCTGCCGAAGGCCGCCTGACTGCTGCCTTCACAGCGACCGGCACGCTGCCCCCACGGCTCGCGGCCCCAGGCACATGCTTGCTGCGCTGGTGCCCGGAGCCACCCCTGTGTGTGGGTGCGGGATCCAAATCACAGTCTAGCCCTAACAAATTTGCCCATCTTTTGAGTGGTCTTAAATTACCATATGCTGAAACATTCTTGCAGCTCTGGATGAGCTGTGAAACACTGCATTATCAAATGAAACTTTTTCTTTATAAATATACTTATAAAATATTCCGTGTCTGCCTCCAAGGAGCCAAGTGTAAGGGCAAGATTTCTTTGGCACAAGACACAGCTTTCTACAAAGTATCTAAATGCTCATGCTGGTTCCCAGCAGTGGGCTGGCTGCCAAGGTTTTAAAAGACATTTAAATTATTTTGGCAGAGATCCCTTCGTAGGATCGACCAGTTGTTTTTGTAATTATAGAGCAGAGTGTGCTAGCACTTGGCAAAACACAGGTTTCAACAACTGTCTACACTCAGCACTACACAGGATTAGCTTT
The DNA here is from genome assembly GCF_013100865.1 of Trachemys scripta elegans. Taxonomy (NCBI): domain Eukaryota; kingdom Metazoa; phylum Chordata; order Testudines; family Emydidae; genus Trachemys; species Trachemys scripta. The sequence continues at coordinate 80,119,031 of NC_048298.1, forward strand.
AGATCCGTTCTTTGACAGTAACAGTATGACTCACCAGTTTCTTTTTAAGGGAAGATTTACTGCCTTAGCAGTGGAGTTTATTCATGGAGGGAGGATGAGGATTTTCCTAGAAGTCTCAAGCCACCTTCCTAGGTACCTTAAGCCTAGAAAACTGAAGTGCAGAAATCTACAGTACACAAGTTTGATCTTCGTCACTTTGGAAATTGAAGCCTGGAAATAACTATTAGAAACTTGAGGCCTGGTCATCTGCATCCCCTCAAAATGCAGATCTCACCCGCCCTTGCAAAAAGTGATAGAAGGTATCATATGCCTCCCCAGCACCATCCCCACATGGGAAGGGATTGGATGGGAAGCCAGGCTAGGGGGTCACACATCATCCTTGTATCAATCCTGAAGGGAATCCATAGAAATAGGAATGTGAATGGACAGCACAAAATAGTGCCTGGGAATGATTAAGGAAACCTAAGGACATATATGCAGAGCATAAATAAACCAGCAAAATCTGGCAAGGAGGAAAGCCTTAAGCAACTGATTTTTCAGAGATGCTGAATTTCTCTAACTTCGGTTAATGTTTGTGGCAGCTGTAGCTGCTCAACGTCTCTGAAAATAAGGCTTTATAACCCAGATCCTCAAAGGTAATGAAATCAATGAGAGTTAGATGCCAAAATACCTTTGAGGATCTGGGTCTAAATGCTTAGTGAGAATCATGTGTGCTATGTTGAGAATGGATAGTGCTGGCATAACTCACATTTTGTATGATTTGAGATTTATCATGGGGATGAGGACATGAAATCTAGAGCTTCATTAATTATGGACATGAATATTTCAGTAAGAGATACTTGTTTTTGCTTTCAGATTTCAGATGGAGCAACTATAAAAGTCTTTAAAAAGAAAACTAATTTCACATCAGGTAACAAAGGAACTGAGAATTATTTTATTTTTATGTGAAGACTGTAATAAAGTTGTAGAGATTTGCATTCATAGTAGTTTGTATCTCATAGATACAATGTCAAAAACATGACATTGAATTGTAACTGAGAACAGGGACAATCATTTTAATCTTGTTCTGAGCCTGTGACGGGCAACACCTCCACAGGGCATTGGGAGGAAGAGGTTCAAAAAAAAAAAAAAAAAAGACCCATAGAAAACTTACAGTCTTAGGTAATGGAATGCATAAAGACACACGGACTGAGTGGCAAGATGACAAGGCAAAGAAGCATAAACATCACAAATGTTGGCTAATGAGAATATAAAATGTGCACAGGAAACTTATGAACAATTGTATGAACTATAGTAATAAGCAGTTAAAGACAGAACTTCAAGTCAGCTCAATTATTTTCTTTGTAAACCTAGAACTTTTGACTCAGCTGTTTCAATAACACACCAGTAACTACAAGTTACACATTAGGTGTCAAGCACCACTGGGTTGTGGTCTAAGATTGGTGAGGGATGAAGTTGCTGTCTCCCCTTCCAGAGGCAGCAGGATCATCCATTGCTGGCCTCTTTCCTGTAAACACATGCTTCCCCCTTCGTATGCTGTCCCAGGCAGAAGCTGGCCTCCATCTCCCTTCCAGGATTTGTCTACATTACAAAATTGTAACCACGATTAAAACTTTGGAGTCACAATTCCTCCTATGCCTCCCCCTTGCACCAAGAGAGAGGTAATTTGCTGCTGGCCTACACCAACAACAAATTATGCTAGCCCTGTTCCGGCTCAGTTTGTGGGCCAGAGAATGGAGGGGCAATTGGAATCATGGCTCTGCCCTTTTCCCCAACCTCTCCCTGCCCACCTATGTAGAGGGAGCAAGTAAAACGCAGAACCTGTGAACTCTGACCCAAGGTCTGGTAGCCTGCCTAGGAATGTAGAGTGAGGTTCTTGCTCCCTTGCATGGGCACATAGCCCAACTCACAGTCTAGTCCGAAATAAAGATGCCCATTGCTGCGTGCATTTAACCGACACCAGTTCACGCTCTTTCTCCTTTTCCCTATTGCCTAGATGTGGAATACTCTAACCAACACTGTCATTTGGTGAGTTAAATAAACCAACCATTTAATTGTTCACTTATTTAACATTGAACGATTATATCAGGATAACATCTCTCCTCCTCTTCCTGTAGATTTTACCTGACTCTGAAGAGCCACAGGGAGCAATGCACAAAGGAAAGCAAAAATTTGAAGTGAAAGAAATGTATCTGACAAAGCTGCTGTCTACCAAGGTAATAGTTCCGGATTCATTTTGGGGTAGGTTGGGCGGCATGTTTGACTTAGCAGAAATTGGAGTGGAAATTATGCAAACCTGATGTATGTGTATGACACAATGTTAAACTGTAAACACTACTAGCTACAGATTTTTATCAATCACGAAAATAACTATCTTACAGATTGGCAAAGTGGAGCCCTAAGATAGCCATCTAGTAATGCATTCTCCCCTCTCAGCACAATTGTTACCTCCTTGCCTTTTGAGGATAAGATTGTAGTTATTGGGGGTGATCACTGATGGGGTTCCTACTTGTTGTACAGGCAAAGGAGAGGTTAGTGTTTATAAACATTCCGGGTGAAACCTGGCCCTGTTGGAGTCAATGTGAGTTTTACTGTTGCCTTCCATAGAGCCAGGATTTCACCTTCTGGTTGGATAGACTGTGGTCTAAATGTTCCAGAATGATGAGAGACTTTCGGTGCCCAACACGAGATACCCTAAAAGGGCCCGCTTTTCAGAAAATGCTGAGCACCCACTATTATTTTTGAAAATACAAGTTACTGTTGAAAATGTAGGTCATAACTTTTATAATCTAAGGGCTCTAATTCTCATAGTGCACAATTTTAGAAACAATCCCCACCATCACTACCAAAAAAAAAAAAATACCCTCACTAAATTAGAGTGAGTTATTTCTAATGAATCCAACAGAATATAAATGTAAAAGCTCTTAGCAACAGCATATCATTTAAAAAAATTATTACCAATTCCCTTACTGGGTAAAATTCTGTGTTATTCAGGAGGTCAGACTAGATGATCCTTAAAGCCCTCGTGGCCTTAAATCTAGCAATCTATAATTATTAAGGTTATGGAAGTGCCCAGAATGTGCCAGGATGCTTTCCAAAGAGAATGAAGACCAAGATCCACAAAAATTAATCCTGCCTCTGCAATTCCCCAGCTGCCTAGTAACATCCAGTGCTAGCAAACTGACCTAAAATCTGGCTGCTGTGGAAAAGAGGCTGAGAAACAACAAAACAGAAATAGTCTTTTAAATTTCTTTAAAGTAAATTAATCATCTACTACTTTATAATAGTGTACTGCATCCAGTGTCAGCATTAGAATAAGACAGTGCTTTGAAAATATCACACTAAAACCCTATCTATATGTGCCATGAACTACAGGAAGTGTCAGTGTGTTGGGCCACTTTAGATAAGCTCTGGTCCTAGCTCCTGGCAGTTGGAGGTTCAGGGACACCCAGAGCATGGGATTGAGTCACTGACCATCTTGGCTTATAGTCATTGATAGACCTATCCTCGGAACTTGTCTAAGTCTTATTTGAATCCAGTTATACTTTTGGCTTTCATAATGTTATTTGTTTTTTGCCATTTCCTCCTTAATAATATTGTATGAATAGTGTCCATGTGTTTTTTGTTAACCTGCTTTGCCCTTCTACCACCTCTAGGAGTTTTTTGTTTTGTTTTGTTTGTTTTGCATTAAAAATAGCCAATCCTCCATTCCTCTCTTTAGTGGAGGACCTTTTCAAGGTCTCTGACTATCGTCCAAAGCTGAATCTTAAGACTCAGCAACACCTCTTCTCTCAGTTGTGAACCAGGGAGGGAGAACAGCAGCTTGGCTTACAGTCTCATGTGACATCATTAATCAGGTCCTCTAGAAATTTTGATAAGATCCTCCCCTCCCAAAAAAGAATAAAGTGAGCACCTGTTGTATTCCTGATCTTCTTTGAAAAAGGTAGAAAAAATATACTTTTAGTTAAAATTGTGTGTTGTTATCTAAATGTACCATAAAGAAGCAGGGAAGGGCTCAAGACAATTCCTCCTCCCACACAGAGTTCAGCTTTACATTTACCACAATTCTCCCTGTTGACAAAACAATGTAGCATAGCTGATGAGCCGTTAGCACAGCTGATGGTGATAGGTCTCCACTTTCTTTTTTATTAGTGATTCTGTCCATACCTATTGAGTCAATTTTACCCAAACCCTATAGAGTGTGCATGAGCATGCATGCACGCACATGCATCAACCCCTCGGCTTCATTTCTGTGTATGTTTCACTTGGATTGTGTTTCAACTCTCCTCCCCCAACCATCTTTGTCCTTTTCCACCTGTAATAACAGGACTGCTCATTTTCTTGCTTTTCAGGTTGCAATTCATTTAGTTGTTGAAAACCTCTTTAAAAGCATTTGGAGTTTACCCAACAATAAAGCCCCAGTTGCCATCAAATACTTTTTTGACTTTTTGGATGCTCAGGCTGAAAGTAAAAAAATTACAGATCCTGATGTGGTCCATATATGGAAAACCAACAGGTTTGTGTATATATGTGTGTGTGTGTGCGTTTGTGCTTTCTCAATGTACTTATGTGAAATTAGAACAGGATACTTGTAACCATACCTTGTTTTATAATCTGTGTAGGTGGTATGCTGTGACTAAGTAGTGATGACTCTGAAACAATCTTGCCTTGTTGCAGTTTGTGAAAAATGAATCACTTAAAATTGAGCATTGCTCACTAACTTTTGTGGTGTGACTACCTGGATCCAAGAGCTCCATCTGCCTGGAGCTCTAATACATCAGTTAGATTCTGGTATATGGCATCATAGCTTCTAGAAATGTGTTTCAATATACTGATTTTTCTCACCTGAAGGAAGTCTTTACAAATCCACAGAGAATGATTTGACCATTAATTGGTGCTGGCTGAAGCTAGAGCATGGATTTGACTGGTCTGGTAGCTTTGTGGCATTCACTAATGCTCATTACTGCATGAATGGGCAGCTCAGAATTGTGCCTGTCTGTATGGTGTAATGAATTCTAAATACTGAATAAGTCATCTGGCTTGAGCTGCTGAACTTAAAGTGCTTTTCTCTGATTAGTCTTCCTCTTCGCTTCTGGGTGAATATATTGAAGAATCCTCAGTTTGTCTTTGATATTAAGAAGACACCACATATAGATGGCTGTTTGTCAGTAATTGCACAAGCTTTCATGGATGCCTTTTCTCTAACAGAACAGCAGCTGGGAAAGGTAATGCTTGGCCTTCATATTTTTTTGCTGTTTCCAGACTGAATAATGTTACTTTTAATTGTGTAATGCTTTTTGGATGAAATCCTGGCTAAAGTGAAAGTCAGTGATAAAACTCCTATTTCACTCTTTATTACTCTATCTCATAGGAAAATAAGAAATTGAACAATCCAGATAGATGTACCTAAGAGAGAATTTAACTAGGAATTGTCATATCTAGTCTAAATCCTCATTCATTTTCTATGTTCCTTTCCATCTTGCCATTTTTAGAGTAAGGTGAAGAGAGGGAAAAGTTCCACATTATTTGGTCAAAGTTGCATCTGTGATTAATCAAAAGTTTTTAGAGATGTTAAAATTATTAAACCAGAAGTCCAGATTTTTCTGCCATACATTAATGAGGCATGCAGCAAAGACTGCTGATAAGCTGCTAACCAGAATAATAATAGGTAAACTTGAAAAGCATTGGAGATGTGATGCAGTTCCTTTTGCAAAATGTTGGCTGCTTATCTGAACATATCCAAACTTCTTTGGTGGAGAAGCCAGTTTGGAAATCTCACAAGTAGAGCCTTTCTTACAAAATTTCCAGAACTTCTTGGTTGGCCCGCTCAGAAAAACTTCAGTAGTCATTTTTTCTGCTATTTCCCCTTCTGGCTTAAACCAGAAAATACAGGGTTAAACAAAATGATTTTTTAAAATGTTAACTAGACAATTTTGAGTCTCAAAAAAGTTTCAGATAAAAATTGAGTTATTTCCTGTTCGAGCTGTTGCTCATCCAAAATAGGTGTTTATTAGAAAAAGGAGGATTTTTTTAAAAACAGTTATTTGATAATAGGACTTTAAATTTCTTGAAACTAAAGCTAAATTGACTAATAATTCAATGGAAAACTCCAAACTGCTGTCACCTATGTATTAAAACCCTCCTATTGTTAGATTTATGTTCCCTGCTCTAACCATCATTAGAAACCATTGCTGATACAATGGCTTATATTAGCCATTTTAAAAAAATCAAGCTGAAACTTGCTATGTGTATTATCAGTGCAGTTAAGAGTTTTTTACTTCTTAAAAAGACAACAAATGTTATTTTCATGATTGTGCATGACTTTTCTAAGCTTTAGATTAAAATATTCTTCAGTCACTTGTCAAATAAACTTATTTGTTTGTTTTTATTTTAAAACACTAACAGTAGTGCCAGGATATTTAAAAAGTTAATTATAAGCATACACCTAGTTTACTCCCCATAATTTAAAATAAATAAACTGTTACTGAAATCTGAGAGCACTAGCTGTTAGCCCCTGAAATCTTAGGTTCAAAGAGGGGGCTTTAGCTCATATAAAAAATCTCTTATATTTTGAGGGTGATTCCTCAAGGAAATTAGAAGTGGAATAGCTAGGCTGGGTTGTTGGTCAGTATCACTTTAGACTGTTAAAGCCAAGGCGAAAATCCATTTGGCTCTGCCTGAATCTCACCCGTGCATTAACTCATTCTTCTAAGCACCAGATTCACATAATCTCCCTGCTCTTTCAGTAATATTAAGTACTCCACAAGTACTCCTGTTCTTTTTGCGGATACAGACTAACACGGCTGCTACTCTGAAACCAGTAATATTAAACCGTCCTCTCATCCTTAGAGAGGAGCCCACTGCAAGGCAGGGCTAGGTCCACTGGCAGGTTAATGTAAGGGAAACTAACACAGCTGCTGCCCATGTTCTGTACATAAATAGAATTTCAGTCTCAAGAGTGTTGGTTCAGCTCTCACAAGCAGGGGCAAATATAGTAATTAGTACTCCTGAGCCCAGTAGAAATAGTTCTACAGTAACTGTCATGAAATTCAATTTTGCAAAAGCTCGACTCCCTTAGCACATGACCACTCTGCAAACAGAAGTGGTCACATGCTAACAGAAAATGCAGTAAATCCACTGCGTGGAGGCAGAAGCTTGAGCAAATTTGTGCTGTTAAAATTTACTAGTATTCATAATATGTTTTCTTTTTAAGGATGCACCAACAAATAAACTTCTCTATGCTAAGGATATTCCACTCTACCAGGAGGAGGTGAAAGCTTACTATAAAGCAATCAGGGATTTGCCTCTATTGCCATCAGAGGTAGAAGAATTTTTAACTCAGGAATCTAAGGTATCATTAATAACCAGACACTTTACTAACTTTTTGTTACTTTTTAAAAAGCAAAACTGTCTCATCAGACCTCTCTTCTTTTTTAGAAACATGAAAATGAATTAAATGAGGACGTGGCCTTGACTGAAATCTACAAATACATAGCAAGATATTATGATGAAGTAAGATCACCTGTTATTCCTATTTATGCAGTTACTGTAGACTAACCACATCAGGCATTGATGTGGTTAGTCTGCATTTCAAGTTTGACTTTTCAAGCTAAGCAGGGTCTAGTTTGGTCAGTGCTTGATTGGGAGACCTCCACGAAAATGTCAGAGGCTACTGGTAATTCAGAGATTGTCTGAGTCAGTATAGAACCAATACCTCGCATGGGGATAAATGAGCTATATTTATAGTATCTTTGGACTAAGCCATAGAGTTAAGATTCTGAACACACCTCCTTCCCTGCCACCACTTTTAACAAAAGTGAATTTAAATTCTCCCTGCAGTTGCAGAAGGATACTGTGTTCTACGCTTCCTGTCCCAAAGTGTTTGGAAATGTTGTTAAGTGACTGTTAAACAACTGTCACAACCCACCCAGGACTGGGGGTTGCATTTCCCTGGAGATTCTGGAACTCTTTTTGGGATTCAGTGTGCTAGATAATATTGGGGATCTGGGGCTCCCATTCTATGTTATTTAGACACCTAACTCCCGTTGTTTTCAATGGAAGGTAAGAGCCAGTATGCCATTGAGGAGCTGGGGCAGAGTTTATTGTCATTGGTATGGCTATCACTTTATGAAAACCCATAGCTAAATTTAACACTACAGCAGAGCAAATTCCTTCTCGGTACATTACAGCAAGGAGGAATATTCTCCCGGCTCCCACTGACCTCTTGCCTGGCCCCATTTTCGTCCACATCCTGTTCTCATGAAAATAACCTCCCACCTCGCTAATCCTCCCCAATCCCAGCTGTGACTGTCAAGCAGGGTACCTCCCTGCGCATCTGCTCTCAGGTCCCGGCCACCTCTTCAGCAAGTGACCACTCAGTCATCCATGCCAGAAAAATCCCTGCACCCTGCTGTGACTGGGCTCCCCCCACACCGGGTGAAATAAGGGTGCTGATCGCAGCCCGCTCCTGGAGTGATGTGCGACACAGCAGGAGGGCTGCAGGGGGAAGAGGAGTGGGAATATGGTGTGGGGGACAGTTGGGATTTACTGCAGGGAAGTGTCTCATCCTCATCAAGCCAATTTCTAGCAGCTTGGGCCTCATTCCTAGCAGACCAGACTCTCCTATGCAGCACAGCACCAGCAGGTTCCCCAAAATTTATTAGTCTGCTGGTCAGTTTTCAACTCAACTTTCCTGAATTCTGCATCAAAGCATGTCCTTTGCCATGTCTGATAATTGCTAAATGACTCTGGTAGTGGTTTTTTAAAGTCTCTCATCTGTCTTTATTAGGGTACTTAAACTGTTGCCTCCAGAGCCTTTCTTTATAATCCCCTCTAACCTAATAATTATGTTTTGTTAATATGTGGTATCTAAACCTACCCCATCCATTCTGGGCCCCCCTGCTCCCCATGTAGCTTTTGACCAATAGCAACTACAAGCTTATTGACCCTTCCTCTGCCATATTGTGGATTTAAATGCCAACAAAGGGTATTCAAAGTGCAGCGCTGCTCTGCTTTACATCCTCTGGCCCAAGGCCACGTGTATAATTTATACCACCAGCTTAGTGCAGGGGGTGATATACAAGAGCAATTCTAAATCAGTCTCTCTGCCCCAGGGTGCTGTGCTGACCTTACATTTAGTAAATAAAAGTGGGGGTTTTGGTGGTGCGGAGGGACGGTTTAAACTGAGGTTGCTATTTTCAGCAGAAGTGTTGTAGATCCTGTGATTGTAATGACTTGTGAAGCAAGGCACAGAAACAGTGTTAATGTTTGAAGAACATATTATAGGCACAAGTTCAGACAGATCTTACCACTGATATCTTCAGATGAAAAGGTGTGTTTAAAACAAGTAGCAAAAAAAGTAAATCGTTTTTCTAATTAATTGTCAACAGATTCGAAGTAAATTGGAGAGAGAACGGGGGCTAGAAGATGCCCAGAAAGATCTCCTGCATATAAAAGCCTTATTTGATGAAAAGAAAAAATGCAAGTGGATGTGACCAGAGCACACTGGCCCAGGACTGTAATCTGGTGAATTTTTAAACTAGAGGTGCTGGTACCAAACTAGTGTTTGGCTGGTTATGTGGTGTGTTTTTTTTTTTTTTTTTTTTTTTTTAAACCATTTGGATATTGTTCTCCATTATGACCATTTAAAGTGTAGGGTATAAACAACAGGCATGCATACAGGGCGAGACTTTCAAATATAGGCATGTAAAAGTGCATGTAAGCCTTGTACTCATGCATTGAGCCTGCTTAGTATTATACATGCATTTGTGTGCCCAGACCCCCTGATTTGAAAGTCTGCCCCACGTATTTTAAAATGAAATAAACATGCAGAAACCAGTGTAGAGAAACTTTCACGTAAGCATGTTTTTTGTAGGTCACTGCCACCTTATTAACAGAGAATAGTGCTAATTGGTCATACACCCTGACACTTCATTGGTCTTAGTGTGGCCTTAAATACTATTTTAAGTACAATTCCCCTCCCTTGTTCCCCCTTAAACACAAAAATGTGCTAGTTTTGTTTGAAAACAATAGAAGAGTAGCACTTATGACCAGGTAATTCAGTATTAGCAGAAAAGCTGTCTGAGAGGCTCCAGGGCTAGATGTGATGAACCATTTTTTTAACTCAAGGTATACTGATTCTTGTTTTAGAAATTCTCAATGTGAAAGAATCCAAAGTTGTGCAGAACATTAGGTTGCTGGTGCAATCCACTGTTCCAAGGACATTTTCCATAGTTTACGTTGCTTATAATTTTTTAAGATTTGAGAGTATCAAGACAGTCCTGAACACATTTATGTTTTCATGATGGTACACCTCTACCCCGATATAACGCTGTCCTCGGGAGCCAAAAAAATCTTACTGCGTTATAGGTGAAACCGCGTTATATTGAACTTGCTTTGATCCGCTGGAGTGTTCAGCCCCGCCCTCCCCCGGATCGCTGCTTTATCGCGTTATGTCCGAATTCGTGTTATATCGAGTCGTGTTAGGTCGGGGTAGAGGTGTATATAAATATTCCCATTATTTCACTAAATCAAATGGAGGTTGGTTTTTTTGGGTGATAAAAGATTTACTTAGTGGCAGTTGAGACTAGTGTGGACGAGGGGACTCTAGTTTTCACTGTGGCTACTAGTTTCTCAAATGTATAAAGCTGGTAGTTTGCCTGAGAGCACAAATGACGTGTTCTGTTGGAAGTTTAGGGTTATTCTAAGAAATTGCAAAAAAGCAAAAGTCTGTCACAGTTGCTGATGTTTTTACTGCTGTGTATATGGTGCTACTTTTTGATACATACAGTACAGCTGGGCTTTGCTTGAGAGATCCTTGCCTGACTGCCTTAAACTCCTATAGGCCTCCAGATTTAGCTCAGGACTCATGTATATTACAGTAATAACTGAGCCAGGGATCCTAAATACAATGCACTTCCATTTTGGAGCATGCAGGGTTTTAGCCTATGGCACATGAGTAAGGTCCTGTTTATGCTGTACATTGGAACTGTTTTGTAGCTACCGTCTCTGACCCAGTTGCAACTGCTGTACAGCTGGGCTCTCTAAGGGTAAAGCTTTCTACTAGGTTTGGTGTGAGGTTAAAGGATATCTCTCCTTTCACAGCAAAACACAAAAGGGAAACAGTTACTTAGGAAGCCCTGCACTGAGTTTGAGTCATCAACCACTTGCAGGAGGAGGTGTAGATAAGGGGGAAAAGACTAATGCAGCAACTTCCTGAAGGAGGAAGCATGGTCCTTGAGCTGCTTCGAACTCCTGGGGCTCTGAACAGCCATGCCCAGGAACAGCAAGCACCTCGACACTGCACCCCAGACAGCATAGCTGAGTTAGGAGTTGCGCTACTAGTGACTGCCTCACTGAGCGGGTAGCAGGCCCACCGCAGGCGTTAATACTGGCTGTTATCTCTGCAGGAAATGCTAGGGGGTTGGTCAGGCACAGTGCCACGACTATGCCTGGCCAAATCTGAGGCATGCTAACCACCCGCTGAGGGCAGCAGGGCCCAGCTGTTAACTTGGGGAAAGGGGGAGGTTGGCTGCAGCTCTGCTTCCTCCCCTCCCAGACTTTGTTTGGCTTATGCACACAGTTCCCTCTCTTTTATCCAAAAGGGGAGCCCTTAATTCACACTGATTTAGTAGCATTAATAATCTAACCTTTTATCTGATGTTTATATTTCATGGACTGTAGCCATTGTAAAAATACTGTGTGACATACCCAGGATAGAAGCTGGAGAAAAACCAAGGAGTGCTCCGCACCCATGGGGCTAGACACCAATTTGCTGTTCAGTGGCTGGCCCCCAGCAGCTGTGCCACCGAGCAGCTGTTGGGCAGGGCTGCCCTGCCATGCTCTGCCCCACAGTGCCCTTAAGGGGGTGTGTGTGCAGAGTGGGACCTCACAGGAGGGGGAGCAGAGTCCGTGTAGGGGCACCCACTGGCTAAAGCAAAAGTCATTGCCTGTGGGTACCACCACTTCTCACAGCAGCCATTCACCTTAGCTGCTCTGTTTAGTTGTTTTAGGAATGCTTAATGGTCCTGCTGTAGCCTTTTAAACAACACGTTTGAAGTGAATATTATAGGAGTGGAGCAGGGCAGATTTAAGCGGCAGGAAGGGGTAAAAGGTCAGTTACAGTTCAGGTTGCTGGTGACTGTTCTTTAAAAGGAAATGCAATCATTTTGTACAAGCGTAAACGCTTGTGTAGATGGGGTAGTGGAGGCCGCCTTCCACGAGTGCCCCTAGTAGCAAGCATAGAAATAGTGCTGCTTGAGACTCCCTGCCATTGGGAAGAAGGAATGGAAATAGCCCTCTTTAGACACATAATCAGCATATGGTTAAAGGGACAGAGAAGTTAAAGTCAGTCCTGTTTTGTATTTGTTTTTGGGCCACTGCTTACCAGCTAATAGGTAAAATGGTGAAGCAGCTGTAATGCACTTATATCCCACACAGGAACGGGATTACTGCATTTTATTTAAGTCTCAGCAGTAGCTTCACTCCAATTTTTGGTACATCATTTAAACATATACTGGGGCTTACCAACCTGTGAGGTGGGTCTCCTATAGTGTAATTAAATGTATAATCAAATGTTTGTAGATTGTTTTAGAACCTTGGGTGAGACTGTAAACCATTATGGACGGCACTTAGTATTTGCACTCCACTGACATTTCATCACCCAGAGAACACCGACAGTCAACTCACATATCTGTTTTGGAAAGTCTGTGGATTAAAGCAAGCCCTAGTACAGATAACTGGTAATTGTAACAGTATTGGCTGTAAGGGAACCAACCAACCTGTCTTGAACTTATTTTCAGATGTTTACAGACAAATTAACTATTTGTAAATAGTATTTGTTTTTCTAACACTAGCTTATAAAGCATTATTTTGCAGTTAGTATAATGTAATGTTAAATCCTACTAACATGTAAAGTAGTCCCTTTTGTACAGAATTTAAGCTGTTTAAAATGGATGTTTCAAGTAAGTACATGGCAGAGATACATCTTGATGTGTGTATAGGTTATTCAGAATAAAATGTATTTGAAATTTAGTTGACCAACTTATTTTGTCCTTTAGAGTCACTTTTTTTAATGACTAGTGTTCAAATTGAAACAGTTACTTACTGTAATAATAGGAGGCATGTCAGAGCAACTTTGATTTCTAGTGATACCTAGGCTAACAGACTGGCGTAAAACATACTATTAATCATTCCAACAGGGCTACCATGCTATTCCAGCTTTGCAAAAGTCTCTCTAACCCCTCCCCTAAGTTTAGCACTTAGGAATTAGCCAATCAAAGTGGATGTCAGTCACCTAGGAACTCTGTAGAGTCACTCCAGATAAGAAGCCTAAAAGTGAGCTCCATCAACCACCTGAATAAGTCTTGCTTCCTTCTTGGAAGCAAAAGAAGAGGCGGCGCAGAAACAAAAAAAGGCACATGCCATGCAGCATCAGCTGAGAGTGCGGTGGAAAGTTACTGGCATGAAACTCTGACCTACTGACTTTCTGCAGATGTATAGGAAGTGGGAGGTGGGGGAATCCCCTGTGTGTGTTCCCAGTGCAAGAGAGGTAGCAGCTGCCAGGAAGAATGCAGGACAAGTAGATCTATCCTGAGTTCAGCAATGCAGTTCTGAGGAGCAGCGCTATGTTTCCAGCGTCCTAAGTCTTGAGGTCAATGCCCAGAGAAAGGGCATTTAAATGCTAGTGTTAGCATGGCAATTTAAGACATGCGTTGTGCTAGTTCACAGAAGGGGATAGAGGGTGGTGGTTTTTAAGAAACTGAAGGTTTACCTTGCAGGGTTTCCATCAAGTCTTGTCAAGAGGAGGGCATAAAGGGCCAAGGCAGGAACATGGGTTTGGCCTCCCAAACCCCTAGATCACCAGTCTATGGGGAAGGGCCCCCTAAATCTGGGGCAAGACTGTTTTGTCCTTACTTCTGCTATGGCCCTTTCTTCTCTCATTCAGGAGCCAGGCTCCACAGAGGCACCCAGACTGTAAATTCCCTCCGACAGTGGAATGGTCACTCCCACAATGAAGTCTTTTGTTACTGAATAGCATGTAGCTGGGGGGAAGAGGCTAAAGTGTAAGTTTTTATTTCTGCCCATTACATTTTATATCTGAATATTTATCACTGTGCACTAATACACACATTTTAATGTGCATTAAATTTGGGAAACCTAGTTCCAATGCAAACAAGGATTAAATTATTCCAGAGCACTTCTAAAGATTTTAGAAACAACTTCCACTATGTTAAACAATTACAATAATCTGCTTGGCATATGAATACAGCTTATTAATTTTCTTTAGAAAGTATATGTGAAATTTTAGATTTTTCCCCAAAAGTAGTAGTGTTCAAATGTGTGCACTCCTGGGAGAATCTGAAATGCAGGGGGTGGAGAGAAGAGAAGTTTGAACAGATGCTCCTGTGATTGAGCCACTCTTTTGCGTACCATTGTAGTACTTTTACATAAAGGAATATGTTTTAGCTAATAGTTAATACTATTAAAGAAACAGATTATGTGCTTGTTCATGCTATAGCTTCATGTTCCAGGAAGTGGCTGTGGGCACATGAAATAGGAAAGAGAATCATTGCAGAAAGATTTCAACTCGCAGCGGGTCAGAGAAAAAGACTCAGTCCCTATAAGTTTCCTGATACCAAACCAGTGCTCTAGTTAAATGAAAAACAAATACAAGAAGGCGGAGAATTAAAAAAAAATATATTAAACCTTGAATAAATAGATGTGATCAGGTTTAAGTAAACAAAGACACAATATATTAAATACAAATTGAGACTTCTCTAAAAGATATAAAAGGCAAATATTCATACTTCATCTATAATGCAGCATTTGATTAAAAACCTTGATTGTTACTTAGCCATGTTTTCCCATAACTTTATTTTTTTATATTAAAAATACAAGAGGTACATTGTTATGGTCCTGTTTTTGTCCAAAATGTGATCTATTTTCCTCCTCCTTCATCTCTTTACAGATCCTGTATCATATGTTTTGGGATTTTTTTTTTATTAAAGAAAAATGTGCTAGCAACACAGCACAATTTCACAGTAACAGAAAGGCTGAGTGGATGGAGGGGTAGGGGAAAATCCTTGAATAAACAGTTATTCCAAAGGATTTTTCCCAACAAGTTTTTTTTTTCTAAATGGCTTAAAATGCAACCCAAAATTTGACAATTCTTTTTAAAGAATCACTTTTTGTGCAACTCGATCATTGCATATGCTTTGACAAATGTCTTCCAGGTTACTGGTATATCGAAGTATCGTCATTCTTTTTCCTTGAATTATGATGTTTGACTAAACTCATTGCGTTCCATCAAAAATACAAAACTATGTAGATTATATTTCATCCTTTCTTCTAACGTGAGGCACATAAAAATATGTTTTTGGCAAAGCACTCACTAAAAACCCTACACAAGGAAAACGTAGTGAAGTTAAGTGGTAATTGAAACTTGCAGGCTTTATTTGGAGTCCTCGATTTGTATATCATCCTCTTCAACCATCCTGCTTCTACCAGAGTCACTATCCACTCCCAGCCTAACTCGCTCTCCACGTGGCCCGAGCTCTTGCAGCTGTTTTCTCTGTGTGGTTTCTAGATCTTCTAGCCGCTTACGAAGTAGGGAGAGCTCCCTTTGATGCTGTTCCTCCTTGGAGTTAGGGGACGCAGCAAAAAAAAAATAAAAAAAAATTACATTTTGTAACACTTGCAGAGACATTACTTACTTGTTTTAAATAAAAGTGCTTTTAAAGTTACCTTATGTGAAAACAAGATTTTTTTTTTAAAGTCTTTATTCTATTTGCTTTCAAGCATTGCCCCTGACGTTCATGACATGAACAGCAGTGGGGAATGTGCATGTGAATGACAGGCGCCCCCTAGGCAGTGCACTTAAGAGCCTAACAAATGGACACAGGTGGGGAGGCAGGAGCCAATACCAGGGCAACCTCTTAGTGGAAGAGCAAACTACATGGTCAGAGGGAGGCAGAGGGAGTTGCCTAGTCTCCCTCTGACACTTGGTCCCGTTTTTCACCAAACACCTCTTTGATCCTGGGGGCAGGGAAGTGCTACTGGAATCTCCTTTCTGTAGGTACACCTACACTGCGAAGAATAACCCATGGCACCAAGCTCAGAGCCTGGGTCAACTGACTCAGGCTTGCAGAACTCATGCTTCAGAGTAAAAATAGCAGGGTAGACAGAGGCCAGGCTCTGAAACCCAGCAATGGGGGAGGGTCTCAAACCCAGGCTTCAGCCTGAGCCCAAATGTCTACACTGTATTTTTTTTTAGCCCTGATCCCAAGTCAACTGACCCAGGTACCACAGGTTTTTCTTTGCAGTGCGTAGACATACCCTCAGTTTGCTCCTGTGCACAGATGAGGCTCTCATTTCTATGCCAATGAGACTCTTCCAAATAACGAAGCCAGTGAATTGCTCGAGACTAGATTCACACCTGGGGGTGTGAATTTACTGTATTTAAGTCCCCCCGCCCCCATCCTAACAGGGTGTAATCTTGTTTTTCTTTCTTCCTTCGATGTAATAAGAAATAACATCTGAGGAATGAGAAGGGAAGCAGTTGCTAGCAGGATGCAACAGAATTATAACTCTGCTTCTGATGTTTTCGTTTCCTGTTACAAATTTTGATTTTGTAGCCATTATAACTGCTCCAGAGCTGGGAGCACTTTCATAAGAAGTAAAACATTTCTCAATACAACACAACAGACTGCCCAGATAGCTCTAAATGTTACCCACAAACCACCACCACCACCATATGGCAATTGCATAACAAAAATGAAGCAAGGGATTCACATCTGAAGTGGGTCTAGTGAGATGTATTTTATATGATCGATTCTCTCATTAGGCCACAATATGACAGCATTCATTACTCCTCCCTTTATGCTTTTAAACAGTATGTCTGGTGACTAGCTTAAATAGCCTAAACTATTAATGCAGAAACTTTACTTTGGTAACCACTATTTATGTCCCAGGTTAGCAACTAACTCCATCCTTTGCTAAGGTATATGAAATAATAAATGTGGATCTGAGTAATATTTAATACATCATCACCTGCAGATGGGGAAAAGATATTTCAGGCGCAGGAACTAAGGTAGACGACATCCCACTGACTGGATTGAGCGATGGGATGTTAGGAACCAGAATTAAACTCCGGAATTCATTGTGTCTGCGCTGTAAATCCTTTAGTCTTTTCTGAAGGCGAGTGTATTCTTCATAGGGAACATTCTGTCTATGAAATAAGATGTTTGTATTGCTCAAAATGCTTAAGAGTACCATATCACAGAAACATGTCTCTCTCTAACACGTTGCTAAACACTCTCCCAATAAAGTGCTGCTTCAGGATGGACATGTATAGCCCATATAGAATAAGGAGAAGCACTTTATTTGTGTTTAAATGTTTGGGAAGTCCATTTTACACCTCAAATGATATAAACTACAGTCTCACAGACTAGAATTTACTCAACAGCAGGGAAATAAATTCAGATTTTAATGTAATGTTCACAGTAGTGAGTAGCACTATAGTTAAGACTGCTTTTTAAAGTATTTAAATCAAAGATGAGTCAGACCCTCCATATGATCTAAAGGCACTGAAAGAACCAGGAACTGCCATATCTTGCCAAGAAGATTTTAGTCTGGTTCCCTTACATCCTTCTGGGTTATTTTTCCTTTTCTTTACTTCCGCTTACTGTTGGTCTCACAGACTGTACCCTGCTATCTCTTTTAACCTTCTCTCAGCACTGTTCTTCCCAGTCTAACAACCCTCCTCCTCAAGAGATTCCTGGTGCAGTCATACTATCTTTTTCTCCTCTTTCCCCAAATGTCCAAAATATGATTGCGATGGAACCTTCTGATGCGAGCCTCCTGCTGCCTTCTGCTCAGTCTGACTAGCATAAGAAAAATGAACATCACTGTGTATACACCCTATTATCTGTTAACTGACTAGAGCATTTAACTACAGGATGAAAGTCAGCCTCTCTTGGCAGTTTATTTGTAAATGTCACTGAGCAGGACAAGGAACATACTTTGCCTTCTTGGCCCACTGGCTTGATATAATCATCCTCTTGTTCCACTCAGGCAGTTGCTCCCTACTCTACACATCAAGAAGAAAGTACATAGCGAATGGTGCATCTCCTCTCTGTGAAGTGTAGTACAGGGCATAGCTGCAGCTCAGTGAAATTTACAAGGAAAGCAGAGCTTAATTTGTGCTGGGGCTCAACCGCTGCTCTTCTTTTCATGCTGAGGGGCAGTCCCGGCACTTCTGTCAGTGGGGCACGAGATCATGCTGTGCGAGGGATGCCATCGTTATTGCTTGAGCCCCGGCACCTTTTTTTCACAAATTCAGCACTGATGGAAAGATGGGAGATCAGCGTTTCATTTCCAACCCTGATTGGATGGACGTGTCAGGCAGTTGATACCCAAGGATTTGTTTAAGTGAAAGCCAGATCAGCTGTTTGTCCTTGTGGGAAGGATCTACAATAAACCTTTATCAGAATTCATTACACTTTTAAAAACATAACTTGGATGTCTACAAACCAAATTAAGGCAACCATATTTCCTGTTGGACTTCACAGTTGCAATTTAGTTTGCCCTTAAAGTCACCTTAGAAAACTTATTTCTAGCCTGTTGTATGGTGCACCTGCCATTTTAGGCTGAGCTTAAGCTTCTTCACTTTCATGTGCAGTAAATCCATTCAAAAGGAAAATATCTCACATTTAAGCCACTGTACTTTCAATAGATTTGGAATACTGGAACATGTAATTGTCTTGTAGTATTCATTCAACTTTTCATTGACATTCTAACAATCTGCTACAGCCAGGTTTTAAACTGCTAAAGCCACAACAAGGAACTAACTTATTTGCATGGGGGTATTTAACAAGAAGATTTTGTATGTTAATTCTGAAGAGTATGGTGGCCTCCTAGTACAAAAATAGCTCCAACAGCCCTGATCCTGCAACAGCACACTGACTTCAATGGGTCTCCATGCAGGAGCAGAGGTCTTCCCACAAGAATGCAGTTGGATTGGGCCCCAGTGACTAACCTGTAAGTTACACACATCTGAAGTATTTTGTAATGGTAAATCAAATCATTTAGGAGATTCATTTACAGAATTATTACATTAATCAATCTAGAAGCAAAATACCTCAAAACAACTTGTTTACAATTCTAAGGACCAATTCAAACAAAATCTAATATTTTATTACCTATTTAACACCTGGTTTTCAGTTTCTAGTTCTTCTCTCTTTGCTTCCAAGAGTTCGATTTTCTCCTGCAGCCTTTTTTGTTTATTGTCATTGAGAGCCTTTCTCTGTCAAACACACACATTTTGAACACTTAGAAGTTGTGTCAATTGTTTTGATCATTTTGATCAAGTTGCATCTACTTTGCACCTGCATTTCAGTTACAAGATTACATCATTTTTAGCATTTCCTTATGAAGAGATATAATTTTGTTGAAAATGGTGGAAAGAAAACATGAGCATACATTTGCTTTCCATCCTTTATTTGATTTGGAAAAGTAATGTACCAAAAAAGAGGCTTGGAATGCCCAAATGCCCGGTGTTGAAGGAAACATGCCATAAAGGAAGGTAAAGCAGCAACACACAAAGTATCCAGTTGTATGGGTAGGTTATAGACAATTCTAAACCACCTGTTGGGAAATTGAAACAGCTACTAAGTCTTGTAAGACAATGACAAATTGATAGGCAAATTAGATAAGCTCACCATGTACTAATTGTTTAGAAATATAAATAATACCTTAGAAACTGTAGATTTTATTTCCTCTCTGACATTACTTGCTGATGGCAACATCAATGTTAAACAACTAACATCCGTTTTCTGTTTTATAAAGTAGATACAGGCATCCTGTATTATGTATTTATGGTGCTTAAAATTACTAACTAATCCTGAGCTTTATTAAGGTCTAAAACATATGGACTTGGAAAAATTAATAACTAATTTCTCCTTTTGTGCTACCTGTTCCATAACATGCAATTTTAGGGGGAAACAAAAATTTAAAATTCAATATTTCCATTAACAGTATTACCAGCCGCTGGGTGTGTAACAGATAGTTGCTTAGGGAGGAACAATGTACCAAATAGATGTTACTAAAAAGGGAAATGTCATCCTACTGGTTAATTCTTGGTCCATCTCCAAGCTCACCAATAACAAAAACAAAATTTAATTGAACAATATGGCTAGCTCCTATAAAGCATATTACAACTACTGTAATCTCAAATACATGAATTTATGCCTATCTTAAAACACCTGATATATTTTGCTATTTATATATATATATAAAATTACAAAATAATAAAATGGGTGAACTAGAGTGCCTTGTATTAAATGAGGGTATTGATATAATAGGCATCACAGAAACTTGGTGGAATGAGGATAATCAATGGGACACAGTAATACCAGGGTAAAAATATATCGGAAGGACAGAACAGGTTGTGCTGGTAGGGGAGTGGCATTATATGTGAAATCAAACGAAGTAAAAATCTTAAATGAACCAAACTGTACCATAGAAGCTCTATGGATAGAAATTCCATGCTCTAATAATAAGAATATAGCGGTAGGGATATATTACCGACCACCTGATCAGGATGGTGATAGTGACTGTGAAATGCTCAGGGAGATTAGAGAGGATATTAAACTAAAAAACTCAATAATAATAATAATGCGGGATTTCAATTATCCCCATATTGACCGGGTACATGTCACCTCAGGGCGGGATGCAGAGATAAAAGTTTCTTGACACCTTAAATTAATCCTTCTTAGAGCAGCTAGTCCTGGAACCCACCAGAGGAGAGACAATTCTTGATTTAGTCCTAAGTGGAGCACAGAATCTGGTCCAAGAGGTGAATATAGCTGGACCGCTTGGTAATAGTGACCATAATATAATTAAATTTAATATCCCTGTGGCAGGAAAAACACCACAGTGACCCAGCACTGTAGCATTTAATTTCAGAAAGGGGAACTACACAAAAATGAAGAGGTTAGTTAAACAGAAATTAAAGGGTACAGCGCCTAAAGTGAAATCTCTGCAAGCTGCGTGGAAACTTTTTAAAGACAACATAATAGAGGCTCAACTTAAATCTATACCCAATTTAAAAAACATTGTAAGAGAACCAAAAAAGAGCCACCGTGGTTAAATAACAAAGTAAAAGAAGCAGTGAGAGACAAAAGGCATCCTTTAAAAAGTGGAAGTTAAATCTTAGTGAGGAAAATAGAAAGGAGCATAAACACTGGCAAATGAAGTGTAAAAATACAATTAGGAAGGCCAAAAAAGAATTTGAGGAACAGTTAGCCAAAGAATCAAAAAGTAATAGCAATTTTTTTTTAAGTACATCAGAAGCAGGAAGCCTGCTAAACAACCAGTAGGGCCACTGGACGATCGAGGTTCAAAGGAGCACTCAAGGATGACAAGGCCATTGAAGAGAAACTAAATGAATTCTTCAGTCTTCACGGTTGAGTATGTGAGGGAGATTCCCAAACCTGAGCCATTCTTTTTAGGTGACAGATCTGACGAACTGTCCCAGATTGAGGTATCACTAGAGAAGGTTTTGGAACAAATTGATAAATTAAACAGCAATAAGTCACCAGGACCAGATGGTATTCACCCAAGATTTCTGAAGGAACTTAAATGTGAAATTGTAGAACTACTAACTCTAATTTGTAATCTATTATTTAAATCAGCTTCTGTACCAGATGACTGTAGGATAGCTAATGTGACACCAATTTTTAAAGAGCTCCAGAGGTGATCCCGGCAATTATAGGCCTGTAAGCCTGACTTCAGTACCAGGCAAACTGGTTGAAACTATAATAAAGAACAATATTGTCAGATATATAGATGAACATAATTTGTTGAGGAAGGGTCAGCATGGTTTTACTAAAGGGAAATCATGCCTCACCAATCTACTAGAATTCTTTGAGGGGGTCAACAAGCATGTGGACCAAGCGGATCCAGTGGATATAGTGTACTTAGATCTTCAGAAAGCCTTTGACAAGGTCCCTCACCAAAGGCTCTTATGCAAAGAAAGCTGCCACGGGATAAGAGGGAAGGTGCTCTCATGGACTGGTAACTGGTTAAAAGATAGGAAACAAAGGGTAAGTATAAATGGTCAGTTTTCAGAATGGAGAGAGGTAAATAGTAGTGTCCCCCAGCGGTCTGTTCTGGGACCAGTCCTATTCAACATATTCATAAATGATCTGGAAAAAGGGGTAAACAGTAAGGTGACAAAATCTGCAGATACAAAATTACTAAAAATACTTAAGACCCAGGCAGACTCCAAAGAGCTACAAAAGCTCTTAAAACTGGGTGACTGGGCAACAAAATGGCAGATGAAATTTAATGTTGATAAATGCAAAGTAATGCACATTGGAAAGCATAATCCCAACTCTACATATAAAATGATGGGGTCTACATTAGCTGTTACCACTCAAGAAAGAGATCTTGGAGTCATCAGTGATCTGGAGGATGGTGTGGATTGCACCCTCAGCAAGTTTGCAGATGACACTACACTGGGAGGAGTGGTAGATACACTGGAGGGTAGGGATACAGAGGGACCTAGACAAATTAGAGGATTGGGCCAAAAGAAATCTGATGAGGTTCAACAAGGACAAGTGCAGAGTCCTGCACTTAGGACAGAAGAATCCCATGCACTGCTACAGACTAGGGACCGAGTGGCTAGGCAGCAGTTCTGCAGAAAAGGACCTAGGGGTTACAGTGGACAAGAAGCTATATAAGTCAACAGTGTGCCCTTGTTGCCAAGAAGGCTAACAGCATAGAGGGACATGATCATTCTCCTCTCTTTGGCATTGGTGAGGCCTCATCTGGAGTAGTGTGTCCAGGTTTGGGCCCCACACTACAAGAAGGATGTGGAAAAATTGGAAAGAATCCAGCGGAGGGCAAAAAAAAAAAAAAAAAAAAAAAAAAAAAATGATTAGGGGTCTGGAGCACATGACTTATGAGGAGAGGCTGAGGGAACTGGGATTATTTAGTCTGCAGAAGAGAAGAATGAGGGGGGATTTGATAGCTGCTTTCAACCACCTGAAAGGGGNAAAAATGATTAGGGGTCTGGAGCACATGACTTATGAGGAGAGGCTGAGGGAACTGGGATTATTTAGTCTGCAGAAGAGAAGAATGAGGGGGGATTTGATAGCTGCTTTCAACTACCTGAAAGGGGGTTCCAAAGAGACTGGATCTAGATTGTTCTCAGGGATAGCAGATGACAGAACAAGGAGTAATGGTCTCAAGTTGGAGTGGGGAAGGTTTAGGTTGGATATTAGGAAAAACTTTTCCACTAGGAGGGTGGTGAAGCACTGGAATGGGTTACCTAGGGAGGTGGTGGAATCTCCTTCCTTAGAGGTTTTTAAGGTCAGGCTTGACAAAGCCCTGGCTGGGATGATTTAGGTGGGGATTGGTCCTGCTTTGAGCAGGGGGTTGGACTAGATGACCTCCTGAGGTCCCTTCCAACCCTGTGATTCTATGATTGTGGATAGTTCTCTGAAAACATCCACTCAATGTGCAGCGGCAGTCAAAAAAGCAAACAGAATGCTGGGTATAATTCAGAAAGGGTTAGATAATACCATGTTGCCTCTATATAAATCCACGGTACGCCCACATCTTGAATACTGTGTGCAGATGTGGTCGCCCCATCTCAAAAAGATATATTGGAATTGGAAAAGGTTCAGAAAAGGACAACAAAAATTATTAGGGGTATGGAATAGCTTCCGTAGGAGGAAATACCTGGACTTTTCAGCTTGGAAAAGAGACGGCTAAGGGGAGATATGATTGAGGTCTATAAAATCATGACTGGTGTAGAGAAAGTAGATAAAGTGTTGTTTACTACTGCTCATAACACAAGAGCTGGGGTCACCAAATGAAAGTAGGCAGCAGGTTTAAAACAAATAAAAGGAAGTATTTCTTCACACAACGCACAGTCAACCTGTGGAACTCCTTGCCAGAGGATGTTGTGAAGGACAAGACCATAACAGGGTTCAAAAAAGAACTAGATAAATGGAGGATAGGTCCATCAATGGTTATTAGCCAGGATGGGCAGGAATGGTGTCCCTAGCCTCTGTTTGCCAAAAGCTGGGAATGAGCAACAGGGGATGGATCACTTGATGATTACCTGTTCTTTTCATTCTCTCTGGAGAACCTGGCATTGGCACTGGTCACTGTCAGAAGACAGGATACTAGGCTAGATGGACCTTTGGTCTGACCCAATAGGGCCATTCTAATGTACATAGATGCTGCCATTAAAATGTCAATATAAAAAATAATGCTGCACGCACAAATTGAAAGCTGAGCTTTCTCCCTCTTCATAAGCACTGAAGTAAATAAGAGTCAACATGCCTTTTTTTGAGCAACAGCAGCCCGGTGTAGTTTCTCTTTCACCTGGTCATACTTCTCTTCTCTTTCTGTGATGCGCTGAATAAATTTATGCTTTTCTTCCAACCACTCTACACGTCTGTCTTCTAACATCCTAGGAGAACAACATTTTAAAGAGTGGTGGTGTAAACAAAACGTTGGATTAATTCTTTTTAATAAATGTCAGCATCTAGGATCCCTGACATAAACACTTTATTTCACCCACTCTTTCCTTCTTGAACCGTATGTTTGAAGTATCTAACTTAAATTTGAATTGTTCTCGAAGTTCTGCAAATTTGGACTTCTGAATTCATAACTTCATTATTGGCTTAATTCAAATAAAATGGCTAACTTTGTAAACGGATTCCAATAAAACAGATGGCTGTATAGGCTTTTTCTTTGGATTAGCCTTTTGATAGTCCATAAATTATGTGCACAGGACAAATTTCTGCCTTTACCTGTTGGAGCCACATTAGAATGAAGTGGAGAGTGGCTGGAGCAGTGCCAAACCCTTTTCAAATATAGAAACAAGCCATTTTTGCCTTTATCCACTGCAAAAATTGCTACAACAGAAGCCATAGGGGAAATCCTTTTGCCAGTGACTTCAATGGGACCAGAATTTAATCCCATACATATTTCTTATTTCAACAAGGGTCAATTGTAACTGGTAAGTGAAAAGAAAATGGACACGTATCCATATTGTTAAAGTTATCACAAGACAGAAATCCATTTTTACATCCGGAAGTTGAAACTAAAAGCACACTCTAAGAATTCTCATTTTTCTCATGATACGTTCAAGATCTGGACAAAGAGGGGCTTTCTTATATTATCCGTAAGTCATAGCAATGGTGAGAAATACTATTAAAGAACTACATGCAAGCTTGAAAAAAAATAAAAAACTGAATTAAACAGACAAAAAAGTAAATCATACTTCTCTGCTTCTAGCTGAGCTTTTTCTGCTTGACTTCTTGCATTTCGACATTCTTGTTTTAATCTCTCCACCATTTCCTTCAGCTTTTGATTAGAGTCGAGCAAGTCATTTTCAGACTGAGAAAGTGAGGCCACTTGGAGTTGCATATCATGAATTTGCTACCAAAGAAAAAGATGTTTTTATTTGAAGGGAAAATATGAACAAGTGACAAGTAATTTGGGATAATGGGAGGGAGGAGGAGGCAGTTGCCAGGATGTCTGGCCATTTGTCCCATTATGTCTTTGTAGTATGTACGTCTTTTTTGTCCGCTCTCTGGAACTTTTACAATATGTTTTCTGTGGATAAGGCAGGAGGTTTCCTCTGAGGTTACAAGGTGGGAGAGATAGCATAAGGCAAAAGTCATTACTGTTTAGTATCCCTTGCTAGAGCACTTGCAGAAATTACAGAGCCCAGCAGTGAGACATTGACACTCATAAAATATTGAAGCATCACAGACAAATTTAACAGAGTAAGTAACTCAATTATCCAAACTACAAAGGGCCAGGATTGTGGCCCAACCTTACATGACTGTGAAGGGGAGTACGACCTCTGCACTCCCCTGCACAGCCTCCCTGCATGTCAGCTGCAAGTGCAAAAGAACATATGAACAGTTTTCTTTAATGTGAACACACATTTTGCCGGACAATTAACTCAAAAATCACTAAATGGATTTTCCTCAAACTCTAAAAAACAAAAAGCAGACTCATCTCTGGACTGTAAACAAGTATGAGAACTTTCAGTCCAAAGAGAATTTTTTTCTGGGGAAAAGTTACATGTGCCTGAAGACAAGAGCACATAATATGTGCGCCGCTTCACCCATAACTACAATGCTGTTATGAAATTTTACAAGAGCAGAGTAAGTTGCAGGAGTTTTGGAGTATTAGACAACACTTAAATCTGGTAACTAATTGGAGTTCAGGTAAGTGCCAGAATTCTAAATTTAACTCTGTTTCATAGCGGCAACTGTGAAAAATATTATGTATTGTCTTTTGAGTTAGAAGATCCCTGGGTAACCAAACTTGAGCTTTATTTCCCCTCCATACTTATCTGGAAGAGAGCATTTGCCAACAGGGCACAGCACTCACTCACTCATGAAGTTAATGGGTGGGATTTTCAGGAGTGTTAAGTGTTGGTCTGACTGCTCCCATTGAAGTAAATAAGAATTTTACCTGATTTCACCAGGAACAGTTTGGCCAACACTTGAACATTTTTGATAATTCCACCCAAACTGTCTTTGGTATGAGAGGTGGGCTTTTTTAAGACACTTACTAATATCCTCACTCTTAACTGGTCTTTTTCACTGTAGACATCTACCTATTTTCCCTATCAGATGAAACTGTGATTGGTAAATTCACTCTGGCTAAATAAGTAGCCAGCTTTTTCAAAGACATAGCTCCATAACTGGATTCTAGGGAAGCATGAAATATGTACTGCAGTCTCCTTTTCTTTAAGGATCTGTTAGGTTCATTAGTTACACAGGAGACAACATGGCCTATCAGGAGTTAGAAGACTTAAGATTGTATTTTCAACACTGTTACCAATTCATGGTGCAGTTTTGGCAAGCCACTTCACCTGAGTTTAAACACTTGAAGTACCTTAGGTGAAAGGTGCAATGTAAATACAAAGTATTACTGAGAAACAGTTTATAAGTGTATGGAACCTGGATCTCCAAGTTAACAGTATTTATTAGACCAAAGGACCAGCAACATTCTGAGTTCTGAAATCCTTAGAGTACATAAAGAGAAATAAGTAGCTGAAGCAAAAGATTGTGATAAATCCATTTATAAGGGCTCAGAAAAGACTGTCCCTCTATCCATTTTTGCCCTTTGAGTTTTAAAGAGCATTGAAAAAAAGAAGTTTCACTATGAACATAAGAGTTCTTTGATTTAAATGAATAAAGGGATGAAAACCATTCACAGTAAAATATCACAGTATGATACAAACTCTTACCTGCTTAAGATCAGCATTTTCACTTTTCTCTTTTTCTAACTCCTCAGACTGAATAATTTGCTGTTGAAGTTTTAACCTAAAATTTAATATAAGTATCGTTATTTTTGTCTAATTAAAATGTAACTATTCTAAAACATAACTATTCAGCTTGTTAGTAGTTAAACAGATAAGTCTGTTTAACCATTTGAAAGGCTGATGCTCACAATACACTCTTGCGTCAATTATAAAATAAGAAGTCATGTTTCTACTGTATGATTAGACTGCACTAATGTCATAGATTCCAATGATTTGCCTGATTTTATATATCCTTGATTTGACACTGGGGTATGTGGATGTGATAAACAGTTGTAGAACTCCACTGAGAACTTTGACAACTGTTAAGTTAAAACTTGTACAGAATAAGTGTGCTTACAGAGTAGGAGCAATCAAATTAGGCCTCTTGATTTGCCACATGTTCACAAAAGCTCAATTCTAGGGAAAGAGTGGTTTCTGGTGCTGCAGGCCTGAACCAGCAGCCACCAAGAGATCAGTTTTTAACATTTAACTAATTGAAAATGACTTTAAACAGCATTTATTGGGGGAAAAAAGATATTCTGCATAAAATTCTGTAACCCATGGCTCATAGACTCAGACTCATAGACTTTAAGGTCAGAAGGGACCATTATGATCATCTGGTCTGACCCCCTGCATGATGCAGGCCACAAAGCCGTCCCTACCCTTTCCCTTGACTCTGCTGTTGAAGTCCCCAAATCCTGTGGCTTAGAGAAAGGCTCTTAAGATTGCTAAGGGCACTAAAAGTCAGACAACATTAAACAGACACATGGATGGAAGCACAGAAATCTTGGAGAAACATCCTCTGAGCTTTGTTTTTTAAATGATAAATTCTGTTTTCCTTTTTATATGAAGCTATTTTTTTTTTTTTATTTTAGAACACTTCGTATATTTTAAACAAGGTTTTTAAAAAACCTCACATACATTACCTAACATTCTGAAGCTCCCTTCTGCTAGACTCTTCTGCCAGCTGCATAACACGCAATTTCTCTTCATACTCATCCTTTTCAGATTGCCTCCAAGCATCTTGTTCCACTTTCATTTTCTCTAACTCAGCTAATCTGTTCTCAAGTTCTAACCTGAAACAACGTTCAATATTTACACAAGAACTATTACAAGGACAAAGTGACAGCAAAAATGTTCAGTTGAATATAACATTAAACAAGTTAAGTCATGCTGTCCCCTACCCTTTTTAAAAACAGAGCAGTAAACAAGTGAACATACTTTTCTTCCTGTAATGCTGCAAGTTTTTGAAAGCCTTCTTCTTTGGCAGCTTGTACTTTACGAATGAGCTCACGATCCTTTTCTACTAAAAGCACTTTGTGGCGTTCAACTGCTGCCTTGAGAATTTCATTGTCTGAATGCAATCCTGTTTTATACAATATATACATCAGCATGATGAAATATTTAAAGTATTAAAATCATTTTACAGACACGGATAAAATGGAACTGTGAATCCACTTTTCACTCACCCATAATATTCAAGCATTTTAATGAGATAAAATGCACAAGACTTTTACTACTGTTAAATAAAAATACTTTAAAATAGAAAACACATTTAGAGACTAATTCTTATGTAATCATGACTAAATATTTTTCTAAAAATACTAAAATAAGCAGCACAAACTTGGATTAAGAACTGAGTCTGCAATTTAGATTTAGCAAACAGCCATATTAGCTAAACAAATGCCCTGGATAAAATATTCCATTGTGGATATGGAAGGGTTAAGTGAACAAATGCATTATACTTAGAGAGTACAAGCTGAAGTTGATGGGAAACTAATAATAAATCACTAATGGAACTGTAATGATCTAGTTAGAGCCTATCCCCTGTTTTAATTCACTAAAACAAAAATGGAGTGGAATTGGGAAGAATACGGACTATATTGAAAACCTAAAACTCTAATGTACCAGAGACCGGTAATAATGGAAAACAGATTTGTGGAAACATCAACAGTAGTGGAAAAGTTACTGGCCCATGTGATTCTGAATGATTAAATAATATGGCTGTAAGAAGAAGAGTGAAATGAGAAAACTAATGTGATATTCAGGGCCCATGTACTCAATGGCAAGATGGACCTGACCCTTGATTTATTAGGCAATCCAGTAAGAAACTGAAAATTCTGCAACAGCTTCAGGTAAGTTTAAAAGTGAAGGGGTTTGTGGAATGAAATATCAAAATAAATAATGAAGTAAGTATGTTATTTATTTTAATATTAAATTAACTGTTTTTACTTTGTTCTGACATTTTCAGTTTTCAATAGACTACACATTTTTGTATTAACAGCAAATAACTATATTTCTAGAATCTTGGGGAGGAAGCTAGAGGTTTTGACAGCTTCTTTTTTTCATCCAGGAAAATGAGGGCTATATTTTGGGATTGTTGGATAAAGTGAATGTCTGCTAAAATGATCAGCTGTGAAACAGTTAACTGTCTTGATATTTAAATTGCCCCCAGGAAGCTTTGGCATTCACACCCCTATAAGCTGTTATTTCAGACTGTCAACCTATTCAGGCAGATAACAAATGCACTGATTACATTCCAACTGGGTTTTGGAAGATTTTCTTCAAAACCATGAAGGCTAGAAACGATCGTTTTTCTTCAAAGGAAAGCCTAGCTCCTTGAGCCTAACTCTGTGGCATATTTCATAGAATCAGGGAATACAGGAGGTCCCATTGGCAGTCTTCTGTAGACATTAAAACCTTAGTTCAAGCACTAAATTATAACAGAGAGAAAAAGAAACTGACTATACAATTGGCAATATTCACTAAAATTGACAAGGCAAGTTATCTAAATATGTGAATTAGCACAGATTATGCTAAAATGTGTCCTGGGTTCATTAATTTACATACACAGCTTCTACACCTGGATTAGGGGATACAGCAATGTTTTTAGACAGCAAATTCATTTTCAGATTATCTATTGTAGTGCAGATAGTCAATGTGTTTCTTCTGAGGTTAATTTTTATTGTAGTGTGGTAGGAGCTGCAGGTTACAACAGAAACCATTAGAAACTAATTGCACATTACCATCCATTTCACTTTGAATCTTGTTTCTCTCTCTTTCTACCTCACTCTTGGCTCTTGCTGCCTCCAGTCTGACATTAGTTACTTCTAATTTGTGTGAATGCTTAAGTTCATCTACCTGTTAATTAGAAAATAAAACCAAATCACTAATAATATACCCTAGCAATTATTTTGATCCAAGCTTTTCATATGGCAGCTTCCTTACAAGAAGATACTTTAAACAATGGCAATCCATGCTTATTCTAGAAGATACACTTTGTGAAATAAATTCTTTTCATCCACTGTTTTTCACATAGCCACTTCAGAGTAACCAAGCGTCCAGGTTAAGGAGGCTATATATCCCATATCCACATAGCAACAATAAGGCTATTAATACACTGTGAATCCCCAAATTATACTCCATTGCCACTTTCTTTCCATAAATCCTTCAAATTGAAGACACTGGAAATTCTTGGATAAATTACAAGTAACTGTTAATATGAGTTACTGCACATGCTTAATTCTGCATTATACGTCTCCATAGGAAAGATGTACTCAGAGCAGACACTCAACCAGTTACCAAGGCATCATATACTAGAGTTTTAATACATCATGTTGAACCAGCCAGCTATAAGCACCAGACTGGAAAGCATCCTTTTTAGAAAAAGCTTGTGCTCTTTTATTTATTGTGATTTTCCACACCCAATGAGACAGATTGTATTTCTAAACAAAATGTGGTATCTTGATATTTTCAAGCGTACATCTCCTCCAAGCAGTTGTCCCAAAATTGTGCAGCTTGTGCTGAGAAGGCTGCTCACTTGAAGTGCCTCATTAAGACATTGGTCCAGTATTATAGACCTTGATGTTTTCTCCATTTTACGTCAATCTGCCAGCACTCTAGCTTTCATGTTTTTCCATCCTGGCTTAAACCTCCTCAACTTCTAGCCAAAATGAAGCTACAGAGATTCTAGCAATATGAAGTGATACAAAAATACAGGAAAAACAACAAATAATAATAATTCCACTGAAAAAGTCCCTATTCAGTTCAGTCTGACAGCAACTTACAGCATCTAGAAATCATAGCTTGCTACACAACTTTCTTAAAAATCCAATTGTTCATAGTTTTAAAATAATTTGAAACCAGATGCATCTTTTCTGAAACTGTATGCATAAAAACTGCCTCATAAAAACAGTAGTTTTAAACAAGACATCAAATCACTAAAGGCAATTACTTCCTACATGAAACTTTCTATAGTTTAGGCTCTTGCTGCATAGTAATTACATGGTTAGTGAGAATTAAATATCTAGAGGAAAAGCACTTATAATGAAAATCCATTTGTAATGACAAATGTAATTACAATCTGCTAGCACTTACAAGTTGTAAATGGTTAAGAATGACACAGTAGCTTAAGTAGTAACTACACTGTGGATTTGGATGCTTAAATATGAAGTTGAGAACATCTTAGGGCAATTCAGCAAATACTTAAGGAGCTTTCTGAGGCATAAACCCAAGGAGGATACATAAATCACTTGGTGTCAAGTATCAGAGGGGTAGCCGTGTTAGTCTGAATCTGTAAAAAGCAACAGAGGGTCCTGTGGCACCTTTAAGACTAACAGAAGTATTGGGAGCATAAGCTTTTGTGGGTAAGAACCTCACTTCTTCAGATGCAAGTCTGAAGAAGTGCATCTGAAGAAGTGGGATAAATCCCTTGTGCACTCAAAGGACCTGTGTTCTGAAATAAGCTTGTCTGGATGCACAGTGGGAGGGGAGCACAGCACTGGAGGGACTTACTGCACACATTCTTGGAGCAGACCTGCTTAGGTGGAAGTTTCTACCCTCCAAAAACAGTACTATCTAGTCAAATTCCTCAGCACTCCTGCGGTCTTACAGAGAACAAAAATTAACACAACCCCAAGACTCCATACCCCTTGTACAGCTTCTGATGGGGAGCAAACAAAACACAAAAGAGATGGAAGGGCCAGGCTACTGTTTTAACTCATATTTTCCTCTTTTTATTTTTTTATTTTTATTTTTTGAAGTTACCTGGCGCTCACTTTCCAGGACATGAGCTTTCTTCTTATTTGTTCATACAATGCCTACCTTGATGGAGCCCTGATCCCCAGATGCTACTATAATATAAATAATTAGATAGAATCAAATAATTACATAAATAAGAACTAGGTGTGGCACGTTACATGAGTAGGCGTTTGAGTTTGGTGTTTTGTCCTTTTCCTACAGAAAGTTAGAATCATATTGCCTGGGAAAATGTAATTCAGGGCTGAGGTTGTCTTTTTGGTTGATTTGTATCGTGAGTACTGGGTGTGCTTAAGCTCATCTTGAACAAGTTCTGGGATTATTAAATTTGTGATTTGTTCCATCTTTCACATTTCTTGTGTTAGATAGCTTTTTGAGCCATATTATGGTGATAACAACAGCTGTTAAATAATGTAATATTTTGAATGGATGTGTTTATTATTTTGGGGGCTATGTTCCAAAAGGCAATAGATAAGTGTTTCCGTTTTTGTTTGTTGATTTAAAAAAACAAAAACAAAACTGTGTTGAAGGTATTCTGCATGGTATTGTACACCTTTACCCCGATATAACACGACCCAATATAACACGGGTTCGCATATAGCACGGGTAACCCCGGGGCTCCAGCAGCGGGGCTCAGGCGGCGCTTTAAAGGGCCCGGGACTCTGGCTGCTGCGGGGAGCCCCGGGCCCTTTAAATCACCGCTGGAGCCCTGCCGCTGCTACCCCAGAGCTGTGGCAGCGGGGCTCGGCCTGTGATTTAAAGGGCCCGGGCTCCCCGCAGCGGCCGGAGCCCGGAGCTCTTTAAATCATCGCTGGACCCCTGCCGCCGCTACCCCGATATAACGGGGTTTCACCTATAACGCGGTAGGGATTTTTGGCTCCCGAGGACCGCGTTATATTGGGGTAGAGGTGTATGTGTGTGATCAGAAGTTGCGGATCTGTGGGCAATCTCAGAAATGGTGTGGGCAGTCTAACCACAATCTCTCCAGTAGAGACTGATGGTATTAAGGTTTACTTTGTATTATTATTTCCATTGGAATTCTCTCCAAGATGCACTGGGAAGAAGCCGTGAGGATTGTTAAAATAATGTCTGTCCATGCATCCTCTTCTCTGGGACTAGAATTCTGAGTATATTTTCTGATATACAAATGAGAAGTAAAGCTAACATTAAGTCAAATAATATTTCTGGAAAATTAAGTTGTTTTGACTGTTAGAAGAAAGTCACCAGATGGACACTTTTTAGAGCAATTCCAGGAGGAAAGGAAAATACAAAACAGAGTTCTTTACTTCAGACTATAAAATGAATGATTCATTAGACAAGTAACATTGTTCTTAGCTAGAATTATTTTAAAAATCACCAGAAACCAAATCTTGATAATCCAATTTTCTTTTTTGTTTCAAGTTCTAGCACTTTTGTTTAGATTTGTCACTATAGCCTGATGATTTTTATTAAAGTAAGCAATCACAACCCTTATTTGATAGCACCAGACATATTTTATTAGCGGTTGGAAAAATCTAGTATGGTACTAATGTGGCTCTTCAAGCACCACATCATAAAAAAACAAAAACAAACAAAAATCCACAGAATGAGATAAGGATAAAAATCTCAGACTCCAAAGACACTTATAGTGATCATGTTTTTCTGTAGCATTACAGACTCCATATCTATCCTGCCAGCTATAATTAAAGAACATTTATTACGGGTACCATAGACTTTGAAACGGCAGAAAAGAGTTCTACATTAAAAATAAAGTGAAACATGGTTTTAAAAAGTCAGATGAAACCGCCTTTTCTTCAGCTTGAAACCAGATGTGAAAATATATTGCTGATACCACAAAAGCACTTACTTTAGTGGCCAAGGCACTGATTTCTCGTTCAGCTTTGTGTAATTTGCTGGTTAAGAGAGTATTCTGCTCATTACTCAGCTGTAGTTCTTTTTCAATACGATCAATCTGGAGCTTAGCTGACTGCTTTTCTGCCTTGAATAAAAAAAGTATTTATAAGCTTTTTGGAGCAGCAACTATCTCTTGATATGCATTTGTACATTGTATATAACAATAGGGTCCCAATCTTGATTAGGGCTTTTTGGGCACGACTGGCTTACATATTACATATTTATATTAAGGCTGCGTATATTAAGGTCATGGAAGCCATGGATTCAGTGACTTCCGTGATTTCTGCAGCAGCCGGTGCTGGCTCAGGGCCAGCAGCAGCAGTTTGGGTGTGTGGGGGGGCCTCAGGGCTAGAGTATGGTTGAGTGCGGGGGTGCTCCCGGGATCCCACAGACATGTCCCTGCAGCTCCTAGGCCACGGGAGGCAAACTGTGGCCCGTGGGCTACTTCCAGCCCATCAGACGTTTTTATCAGGCCCGCGAGCTCCCGCTGGGGAGTGGGGTCTGGGGCTTGCCCCGCTCTACCTGCCCAGTGCTCCCCAGCCCCCGACTCACAATTCCCTTGATGAGCACCATCTTCCGGCACGTAGAGCCACACTGCGCAGGCGCAACTTCACTACGCTGTTTCCGGGATCAGAACCTCGCCCCTACACAGCAGCCCCCCATGCAGCAGCTCACCCAATCCCCTCCCGGACTCCTATAGACCCACCCTTTAGAGCCTAGAAACCGCCCAGGGGCTGCACCGATCCCAGCTAGGGTGCCTCCACTCGTGGCAGTGGTGTCACTGCCGACAGGGCCCCTAGGAGTCCCCAGCACCACCCTGATAGAGCATCCTCCACCCGATGAGTCGCCCCTTCCCCCACCTCAGTAACATCCCTTATAGAGCCCTCCCATGCTACACCCCATAGAGTCCCCCTCTCCCACCAGGCATTCATGGCCCGCCATACAATTTCCATACCCAGATGCGGCCCTCAAGCCAAAAAGTTTGCCCACCCCTGTCCTAAGCAGAAGGCACTGCCCCCGCAGCTCCCGTTGGCTGCAGTTCCTAGCCAATGGGAGCTGTGGAGCTGGCGCCTGTGGCGGGGGCAGTGCGCGGAGCCCCCCTGGCCGCCCCTTCCCTAGGAGCTGCAGCGACAAACTGATTGGAGCCAGGTAGGTAGCCTGCCAGCCCCTGCCAAATCTCCCCTGCCCCCAGCACCGGGGGGGGAAGGGTCTCCAGGCTGCACACTGCTGCCTGCCTCCCTCTCCCAGCACCAGCGGGGGTCCTGGCCCACCCCCCCAAAGCTCTCGCAGCCCCCTGACCCAAGTTTTAGTTAGGGGTATATAGTAAAAGTCACGGACAGGTCACAGGCCATGAATTTTTGTTTACCCCTGACCTGTCCATGACTTTTACTAAAACTACCAGTGATTAAAATATAGCCTTAATTTATATTTAGTAGAGGTTTGCTGTACAATATGTTCTCTCTCTAATTTACTCTGAGTAACACTTGTTCTCCAACTACATTGCCCCCACAGACTCTTATGCACCCCACACGCCCCTAAGCCTTCTGGAGGCAAGAGGACCTGAAGCTTGGTTAGACGGGTCAGGTATTTATACCCTCCGCCAGTAAACTGTTAGGCTGTAAGGACATGTGTGTCTGCAAGCAGTGCTCCAAAAAGGCTTTTGTAGATGCACACCCCAGCACAAAACACCTACAGTGTACCTCTGTAAAGTCAACATCATAAAGGATAAATAACAGTTTCAGTACTCTGCATTTTGTGGTATTGGAAGACAGCATTTTAGTAAAATTTCAAGTAGATGCTTAACCCAGGTCATTGACTTCAATCAAGTTATTTTTCTCCAATAAGATTTAAACAATTACTAAATTAAGATTAGAGTAGATCTGAGCATACTGAAGTGCATTTTGATAGATCTTTAAGATGCCTTGCCCATTTAAAAAAAATCTACCACAATGTTTGTCAAGTTGTGGTCTTCAGGACGACTTGATGGTAACCCACAGCAATATGGCAGGCATCTAGTGCTGGTTCTTCCTTGTTTCTAGCTGCTTTTACAGAGATACAGCTCACTGCAGTGTAGGGTGACCAGATAGCAAGTGTGAAAAATTGGGACAAGGGGTGGAGGGTATACAAGACAAAGCCCCAAATATCAGGACTGTCCCTATAAAAATCGGGACGTCTGGACAAACTATTGCAGTGAAGAGCTTGGGCACCTATAAAAGTAAGATGGAAAGGAAGCCAGTCTAACTATGGGCTGCAGCTACACAGTAGGAAGAAAAGCCATCACAGACTGGAGCTGCCAACAGGCGAAAAACAGGAACCATTAATGGGACGGAAGCCCTCAAGCCAGTGAGGAATGTTCAGTGGAGAACTGAAACCTGAAAAGCATGCACAGAAGAGGAGTAGGATAGATGGGACCTTACAGTAGGGAAGTATGTGCAAGGGGACAAGAAAAGGAAGCTAGGAAGTTGTGGCAACATGTGCAGGAAACACGAGTACCACCTGGTAGGCAAGCAAGAAGAAAACACATGAACACAACAAGTGAGTGGGGCTGCTTAAATGAAGAGCAAAAATAGATCATATAATTAACATTTTTTAAAAGGACAAAACTTTTATTGTATTAAAGACAATTAACACACACACTATCCCCATATTAAATTCCAGTTAAGCAACTGCAGTTCACATATGCATCTTAAGTGACTGCAAATAGAACTGTGGGTGAGAAGGTACATGGTCTGTGAGAATCTTTCAGTTAAGATGTAGCCCATTCTATGACAGAATTTGAGAAGTGATGACTTAAAAATAAAATCAGAAGTATAGAGTAAGTTCAAAAAATGCAATTTTTTTTAATGCTTTAGCATGTCCATGGAACCAGAGCCTACTGGCCAAAAACTTCCAAATTTATTTCCTGTGTTCCCCTGGGAGACAATTAAACTTCTTACCTCCAGAGATCTCATTGTAGTCTGCATCTCCGCCAACTGCCGTACCTGTATTCTTTGCACATTATCTGCTTGCACACCACTATTTTCTCTCTCTGCTCTTAGTTCTGCTACCTCAGCTTCTAAACCTTTTAATTTTTGATGTAGTTGAGCCTTTTCTCTTAGGAGTACCTCCACTCGCTTATTGTCTCTTGTGGGATCAACACTAAGCAGCTGATTATGCAGTTCTTCTTTATCTCTATCCAGTCTTGCTATCTAATAGTTATACAGAAAAATACACAACCGTTACATTATTTAGCTGTCACCAAAATAATACCCAAGTTGATAATTAAGGAAAAGATCAGCAATTTGCATTAAACAGGGAAATCTTTCTGCATTTAAATGTTAATTTATTTTCTTTGAGTAATCAGATCCACAGAACCACTATAATCAGACTTCAGCCTACTGGCTGTGCAGGGAACAAAAGTAGGCCTGTCATGCCTGCAATTAAAAACCCAGGGCCGGCCCGAACCAGCTGACACAGGCTCACAGGGCTCAGGCTAAGGGACTGTTTAACAGTGTAGGTGTTCAGGATCGGACTGGAGCGAGGACTATAGGACCGTGAGGTGGAAGGATCCCAGAGCTCAGGCTGTAGCCCAAGCCCAACCGTCTACACCGCAATTAAACAGCCCCTTAACCTGAGCCTCACAAGCCCAAGTCAGCTGGCCTTTGCCAGCTGCAAGGTCTCATTGCAATGCCCTCAGTCAACGGCAGGAAGGATTGTCCCTCCCTCAAGAGCCTGCCAGTTGAGACAACTTCCCCTGAGGTTAGGTCTACACTAGAAAGGTAAGTTGACCTATGTAATTACTGTGGTGGTTCATGTCCACACTACCCTCCTTCTGTCAGTGGTGTGCATCCTCACCTGAGCGCTTCCACTGACTTACGAGGGGTGGAAGGGAAGCGGGGTCGGGGTATGGGGGGGTCTGAGAGCCAAGCTGCCCCTCTGGGCACTCCGTTTCCAGCTCCCTGCCGCCGGGGGCAGACGGGCTCTGTGTGGGGAGGGCGCAGCCTGGCTGGGAGCAGGGAGCCTGGGGCAGCAGGAGCCCCCTGCAGCTTTCTTGTCAATTTCACGGTTCCAGCACGGATCCGTGAAATTGACAAGAATGACAGCCAACAGCAGATGTAAGAAATGCAGAGTCTACATGGACACTGTGTCACCCTAACTACACCGACATAAGCCTTACACCTCTCGTGGAGGTGGAGTTATGTCGTCGGTGTAGTAGGGCACATACATCGGAGGGAGCAAGGCTGTAGCATGTCACTGACATAATTAGGTTGATGTAAGCTACCTTAGTTCGACCTAACTCTGTAGTGTAGACCAAGCCTCAGTTTCTGATTTTAGAAAGTTGGATGAAGTTATTCTGCTTTAGCTATACGATGGAAAACAAAGCAACGCAGTCTCTGGAATAGGAGAGTATGGGAATAATTTCATTCTAACAGTAATGTAGGTATAAAACTAGAGAGCTTCAAAAGCTAACCAGCAATTCTTGAATCTTAAAAAGCTGATAAAACAGAAGACCTGAATTATTTTGAGTCTCAAGACTTGATTGTGCATATCATAACTGATTTACATATTGTATATCTCAGAATAAATATCAGTTTTGGCTAAATTTTCAGGTAAGCACCTAAATATAATACGCTAGAGGTACATGCAGGGGTGCAACTGGTAATTATATACTTACTTGTGCATATATTTGCATTTGCAGTTTAGACTCTCTCTTGAAAACTTGGCCCCAAACAAAACAGATCATTAAATAGTTTACCCAAGAGCGAAATCATAGGTGAGGACAAATTTTGAAACAAGTTAAGGGGTCAATAGTAGCGAGATCATGAATTTTTGTCAGAAATGGCAGACAAAAGGATATTGAGAAATTTGAAAACGGACAAGTTTTCCTGCTCACCTCTGTATTTTCTGCTGCCCTTTTCTTGGGTTAGTAATCAGATATAGAACATAAATTCTATATTTACTTTTATTTAGGCTATTTGAGCTACTAAGTTAGGACTGAAGATAATGTATTGATCTATTTAAATCTCTCAAAGCTAATAAAAAAGGTTTGCAAGCATTGTTATAGGCTGTCATTTAAAGACAAGCCTATTATTTGCAATATGACTATGATATTTCTACAAGATATCTTGAACAAACTGATGTAAATTGTTATGGACCAGACCATGACAAAACTTTAAGAGAGCTGACAGTACTCTGATAACCAACATATTACAAGAACACAAAAAAAGATGACAAAATTATACTAGTTATACTAAAATGACAAAAACCTTATTAAAAAAATCTTTTTATAAATACCTCAAATATTTCACTTTTATAGTTGTTTAACTTATATTGCATATTCTCTACCTACCTCAGAGTCGTACTTTATTTTTTTCTCTTCTAAAATATGTGCATGTTCTTCCTTCTGGTGTTCAAATTCTGATTTGAGGAAGGTATGTTCATAACGAAGTTTGTTATATTCTGTTCTGTATTTTTCTACCTCCTAAATTAATTAGGAAGTAGAACACAGATTCACTCAAGCACAAAAGTAGATAAACATATAAAAGTAAATACTTAATACTTTTGTTTTATTTCATGAATCATCCATGGAATTTTCCCATCATCTTTTCACCAAGCAAAATACCAAACAAACCCTCCCTCAATCTAGACGAAGTGAAGTTAAATACGTCTTACTACTTACTTCATCTAGTTTCCGAAAGCGTTCTCTCATAGGGGTTTCCAATTCATGTTGTATTTGTGCTTTTAACAACTCAAGCTTTTGAGGAGTTAGAACCTGACATGTACAGAAAACAAATGTACTATAGAATAAGTAACCAAACAACAGTCATATTAAGCAATTTATATTGGAAAACAAATGTTGAGCAATGAAACATTTCACACGCAATTTTAAAAAAGGTCTTTATGAACATATGCCATTTATAAAATGTATTTTTAATTTTTTCCTGCTTTCATAAAAAGCTAATCAATTCAACTATAATTGATGTGCTTTCTTAGGGAAAAATTTAACATTGCGAAGGTTAGCAATATTAAATATATATGAAATAAATCCAGCCTCTACATCATCTTTGAAGTTCTTCAGATAAGGTACACTCAGGATCCTTACAATACATTCACTACCTTTTTTTGCCTTCTTCCTTAATTGCTGTAATTCAAGTCTAATGCTCAAACAGTGAAGGACTTGTTTTCTTCCCACTCTCATTCTGCTTTTTCAGTGATTTGCTCTCTTTTCTTTATTACTAGGTTAAAAAATTATGAATGGATTCAGGAAAACAATGTAGATACCATTGATAAGCACCGACGAGGGAGGAAAAGAAAAAGCCCTCAGAAAAGTGCAGTGGGCATGGTCTTACTGCATTCTCATTTTCCTGATGAAGAGTGAAAGATTGCTGGTTACAGTTCTCACACTAAGGTCCAAAAAAAGTTGTGTTGTTTGTTTTTAAAGAATACAGATCATCCTGCTCTGATACACCGTATTTCTTAAATTACAGCAATTTTTTTAACCTCTGTTGGTGTCTAGCTTTTGCATATATCAAATTAGATTGGCAACAGGTTGTACCTTTCATTGAATTTTGAATGGATTTCAGTGGTAGCTGCAGAACCAGAAAAATGTGGCATTACTACTTAAAACAAACAGAGTTTTGGGAAAAGAGGTGGGAAGAGTGTTTAGAATATCTCCATTTTGATTTTAGTAGAATGTCCCAACAGATAAAGGCCAATTCACTAGAAGTTTTGTTGTTGTTTGTTTGTTTTTAAACTAAATAGCCTGCCTTTAAGAACTCTCCCCACCTTTACAGGAAAAAAACCTGACTCCTACAAACAACAGAACAAATGCCCCTAGAATTCTTATAGAAAAGCAGACCATAATGGCTTAAATCCAACATGGCAAGATGCTGGATGGCCAACGAGCTCCCTGCACCAGCTCTCAATTGCCTCCTATAAGAACAAAGCCTCTGAACAAGTTCCACGTTTCTTCTGCCATTCTGGGCCCCAGAAGCGCTTCAGATCCTGAAGACCAGCTCTGGAGCAGCATTGAGAGACTTCTCTCCTTCATTCAGAGTATACTGAACTATGGGTAGACAGAAGATCTTTAGAATTTTCAATCAGACAAGATTGCCTTTCCCTGACCAAATTCCTAAGAATGTGTGTGTTTATGTTAACTAGAATCTTGTGATTCATGTGTCATGCTGGATCACACAAACCCTTGGAGTCTGACAAGCAGATTGCAGTTGTAAAAGAAACTATGGAAGAACTCATTTGAGTAGACTGAACAGGAACGGGATCACTACAAAGCCATCCCACTTCAGGAAGGCTGATACCACAGCCAAAAAATAAGTGAAGAACCTGAGGCAAATGTTGATCTGCAGAAGAGGGATCAGTACAGGAGATGAAGATTTGCTCAGAAAGAAGGCTAGAAAGTTATTTCACTGGCAGCTGAATAGTTAACATGAAACCCTGCAGTTGACTACCAAAATACCTTCAGATCAACACTGGTCACAAAATGGACTAGTCATTGGAAAGTCAACTCTAGTCTTTCCAAGCTGTGGAGAAATGATAAATAGTTACTGTAAATAGATTCCTGAAAATTTCATCAACATCTGAAGTAGAAAAGACTATCCTGATAGTCAACATGTGATTTGCATAATTTGAATTTTAGCTAACCCCACTGTACCAGGTACAATGTATGTGCTGAAGCAAGCACTATATTGCAGGTTGGAATAGTTAAAAGACAAATGATGAATAGTGGCATCTTCATAAGCTTCTTCCCAGAACTTGTTCAGACCTTGAGTGCCATAGGTGAAAAAGCCTTCTTTATGAGGCACCGATCTGACTAAAGAGGTTGGCAATAGGGAAAATATGTTCTCGGTCAACAAATTGCAGAAGTGGTCTCTTTGGCTGAAAACAAGCACTGCTGATATAAGTTCATAAAAATGACAGGTGGGAAAGGAAGAAAAGGGGCTGAAGGAAAATGGAAGCTTAATTTTCTCTCTTCAGTAGGTCTTCATTCACAGGATGAAAGACTTTTCTTTTTGTGTCACCATCTCACAGAGCAAGAGGACCTAATGCGTTGCATAAGCTGACTGAAATCCCAGTG
Source organism: Trachemys scripta elegans (assembly GCF_013100865.1). Classification (NCBI taxonomy): domain Eukaryota; kingdom Metazoa; phylum Chordata; order Testudines; family Emydidae; genus Trachemys; species Trachemys scripta. The sequence goes on from NC_048298.1 coordinate 80,161,375, forward strand.
GGGATAGCAGAATCCCAGCTGCACTATTGACACAGGGAAGAGATATGCTTCTCCCTAATTTTCTTCATTCTTCTTCATAACCAGTCTAACTAATTTTTGATCCCCAAAGAAGGAAAGAACCTGACATTAGTAATACTAGAACATAGTAAAGAAGGAGAGTGCCATCAGTGCACTTTTTCAAGAGACCGATAGAGACTACTATTCATGGAATGCATGATAACAGAGTTTAGATCTAAATGGTACCAGAAGTTTTAACTGTCATTTCATTTGTGCTCCTGCAGTAAAAAATTACAAGAGGAGTGCAACTCAGTCAAGATTTGTGATTTGAGGACATGGCTGTAATAGATCCAATTACAAGCAGAAAGAAAAACTAAGGCTAAAACACACAATACATTGATAAAGATAGATTATAGAAATGTTTCTACAGAAATTCATATTAAGTTCTGGTAACCATTGTCTCACCTGCATCTTCAGTTCCTCTAGTTCCCTAGTTTTATCTAATAATTCCCCTCGGAGCTCAGCAAGAAGAAATTGAAATTTGTCATGGATGGTTTGCTTTTCAACTAACAACCGTTTGAGCTCATTTTGTGATTTCGTATATTCATCCTGTAACCTGCAAAATATACAGTATTTTTATTTATTACTAAGACTGCATTTACCCTCTAAAAACAGATCATTCTTATGCTGAAAAATCTGAAGTCACAGTAATAACAGAAGTACAGAAGCAAAAGTAAAAAGACATCAAATCTGACAAAATATCTACTAGGTATCATTTCCGCCCTTCCTCCAAAATACATTTGACATGGTTACTATTCTAAATTCTGTAAATATGAAGTAATTTCAAGATCCACTGACTATTTCAGAACCCTCACCTCACATATGTTGAGACCTTTAAATTGTTATTGTGTAAATATAACAAAGTATTATTTTAGAAAACTAACAGTCAAATTTGTCCTTAAGCACAAACGAGTAGTAATGTACATTTCTATTGGACACTGAGTATTTTAACAATCAAAGCCCTTCCTCAATGGAGCAATTTACAGAACTCATGACTGAATCGGTAAACACTTGTACTGCTACTCCTACAAATTAAAGTCAGACAGGTAACTAGCTAAAAAAACAAAAACCCTTCCTTCCAATATTTAATTTTAGCTTTTAACAGCTCAAACTAAATAAGGAAAACAGACATTTAAAGTACTGTACCTTGTATGTTCTGCCTTTAGAGTTTGATAATTTGTTTTATGATTTTCACACCGCATTCGCTCATCGATTAACATTTTTTGTATTTCTTCTTGTGAACCAACAAGATCACTATTTCCACTTATTGGAGGAAGTATGCTGGTGAAAGTATCCATCCTGGCTAAATATTATTGAGTTGACAACCAGGTAAATATGAATTCAGCCCAAATCTACCACCTTCAGAAGGATTCCTTCCACCTTTTCTCTTGATGGCATCCCAGGAGGCCAAATTACCTGTTACAAACACAAGTGCAACTAATTAGTAATAGCCATTCATGGTTCAAAAGGCTTCACGCACTATTTTATGTTTTCATATTACAAAACTTCATAACAGGGAGAAGGGGTGGTTGGATGGGGCGACAGGGGGCCGGGGGCAGTCAGGGGACAGGGAGCGGGGGTGTGTGGATGGGGTAGGGGCTGGGCCACAACCCCTCCCCTAACCGGCCATCCATACAATTTACTAAACCCGATGCGGCCCTCAGGCCAAAAATTTTGCCTGCCCCTGTTCTAATGGGTCTTGCTATTCATGCTCCATGGCTTGAGAAGCAAGGCACACAGCACCTAAAGCAACAAGGAGTCTGGTGGCACCTTAAAGACTAACAGATTTATTTGGGCATAAGCTTTCGTGAGTAAAAACTACTCACGAAAGCTTATGCCCAAATAAATCTGTTAGTCTTTAAGGTGCCACCAGACTCCTTGTTGTTTTTATAGATACAGACTAACACGGCTACCCCCTGATACTTAGCACCTAAAGCATTCACCTGCAGTGACACACTTCATAAGGAAGAACTGGATATTGAGAACAGGAAAGAGAACCATAGTTTACAAAAACGGTTTTTTAAATGTCAAAACAGTAAGTGGTACCTATTTAACAAAATAACCCTCTTTTAGATTACAGTGACATCTTGTGGTAGATTTTAAAACCTGCATAAAAGTCTGAAGCTGTCAGTTTTTAAGAACACTTTTACATTCTCCCATTAAAGTTATTGACTTGCATAAGTACACACAGTTGCCATCCAAGTGCTAAATTGCATATAACATGCACCTTTGACCATTTAATCAACACTGCTGATTAATCCATGGTCAGTAACTTCTAACATTCAATCTAATCACAGAATTATAGATTAGGGTTGCAAGAGACCTCAGGTCATCTAGTCCAACCCCCTGTTCAAAGCAGGACCAACACCAACTACTAAATCATCCCAGCCAGTGCTTTGTCAAGCAGGGCCTTAAAAACCTCTAAGGATGGAGATTCTACCACCTCCCTAGGTAACTTATTCCAGTGCTTCACCACCCTCCTAGTGAAATACACCTCTATCCCGATATAATGCTGTCCTCGGGAGCCAAAAAATCTTACCGCATTATAGATGAAACTGCATTATATCGACCTTGCTTTGATCCACCGGAGTGCATAGCTCCCCCACCCCACCCCCGGAGCACTGCTTTACCGCGTTATATCCAAATTCGTGTTATATCGGGTCGCGTTATATCGGGGTAGAGGTGTAGTATTTCCTAATATCCAACCTGGACCTCCCCCACTGCAACTTGAGACCATTGCTCCTTGTTCTGTCATCTGCCACCACTGAGAACAGCCAAGCTCCATCCTTTTTGGAACCCCCTTCAGGTAGTTGAAGGCTGCTATTGAATCTTTCCCCTCCCCACTTCTGCAGACTAAACAATCCCAGCTTCCTCAGCCTCTCCTCTTAAGTCATGTGCCCTAGCCCCCTAATCATTTTTGTTGCTTTCCGCAGGACTCTCTCCAATTTGTCCACATCCAAAAATCACCATTTTAAAAGCAAAAAATATGCCAAATAAGTGTTTCTTTCCTTTGCCACTCCAACACGGTATTTCTTTCACCAAATCACATTAGTGCATGCTCCAGGACAGGCAATATTCACTCTTGGATAAGAGGAAAATATTTAATTGCCTTATTAGGGCTACAAACAGGAGCATTATACATTAGTAAGGCAAGCATCACTTCCAGCTAATGGAATAAGACACTTGCTTATAGCCATATATCATACATTAAATCCACAACATGATTAGATAATACATACAGAGTTTGGGATTTTTTTTTTTTTTTTTTTTTATAAAAGAGAGTTCTAAAATTAGTTATATTTTCTCTCTCCCTCTGAGGACTGTACAGTTTAATTTATTATACCTAAGGTCATCTAACTTTAGAAAAAGAGGAATATGAAATATTTATATAGTTCAAATTAAAACTCAAACATTTCTAAACATAGTTTTTCCTGTAAAATATCTGGCATATAGTGTATATGATGGCATGTTGTGATTGACTAAAACAGCCATCCCAAATTCATGTCTGTAAAACCTTTTACTACATCATCCTGCGTATGTACACCCATAGGAATGAGTGTTGATTCTCCGGATCAAGGGGTGTGGGTGTGTCCCTTTAAAAAGCTAAATATCTAACTTTAAAATAATGTTAGAGAGGAGAATAAAATGTGAATAAGTTATCTGCTAAACTTCCAACCACCTTAATTCTGTCCCTCATTGTCCCACTTGCTTAAATAGAAAGTTAGAATGTGTCTGGTTTGTTTGTTTGTTTTTTAATATGGACTACAACCTTTGCTTCAAGTCCTGGCAAATTCAGAGATATCAGGCCTTTAAGTCACCATATCATCATTCATTAAAAAAAAAAAATCTTATTTAAAAACATTGTTTTTTAAAAATGTATTGATAGAATGTTTGTTACTAACAGTTGTAAATGGTAACTACGGTAAGTCAACCTAAATTTAGAGAAAATTATGTAATCATACTAATTTAAATTTTGAAAACTCCAAAACATCGCTCTGATTTATATGACACAACCAAGTTATATAATGGTGGTTTCAGTGTTCACTGGCAATTGTTTAGGATTACCTGCATAACTCATTCAAGGCTCTGCTTTCATTCCTATAGCCTGGTCTAACCTACAAAATATTACCATATTTGAACACTCTTATGATCAATGAAGTTAGATAACAAGGCTGAACATAATTTTTTGGCCAGTGCAGAACAGGACAAGTAGTATTCTGCCTTGTGTCAGCTAATTGTATCAGACATTAAAAAAAACAAAAACCAACCCTCTCCTTCAGTTATTACTGTAAGTGTAAAGTTTAATAGTAGTTTCATATAATGTATAGAATAATCTGTTTGCATACTTATTTCAGTGTTCTAGAATGCAAAGCCAATATCACCTCCCTGTGATCACCTCCCATGATCTCTCAGGACACCTGTGTTACTATGAATTAATACTACCATCAGCCTAAAAGAATAAGACTCTCTGCTGCAGGAAACACAGCTCTTCTGGCAACATACACCTCTACCCCGATATAACACAAACCGATATAACACGAATTCGGATATAACACAGTAAAGCAGCGCTCCAGGGGGCAGGGCTGCGCGCTCCGGTGGATCAAAGCAAGTTCGATATAACGCGGTTTCATCTATAATGCGGTAAGATTTTTTGGTTCCTGAGGACAGCGTTATATCGGGATAGAGGTGTACTAGTGACTGAGGAACTCACTATTCGGAGAAATTAGAACCACCATGAAAGTCACTGATTTGACCTACCCTTCCCATAAAAAACAAAACCAAACACACCCACCCACCAACAAGGAACAGCAAATGGAGAGATAAATAGAAGATTCTTTGGTATACTGTATTGACTTCTAAAATCTGTAACTGTCTTAGATGCTACAGTGAGGAATGCAGTAGAAATACCTACATAAATATTTTTATAACGGATGCTATGAAATATTTGAATATCCAACACCTATTATATTGAGAAGAGACAGACATAATGCTATGGAATTGTGGAATATTCAAATACTATTGTATTAACTTTATAAATGTAATATGTACCTGTATGGGCTTGTTAGTGTTTGTATTGTAGTAATGGGTATGATAAAGAATGCTTCATGCAAGAATTAAAGAGAATGGGGAGTAATTAATGCAAATCTCCAATACTGAAACAATCCAAGTAACAAGTCTTTTTGAAGTTTCACCCTCCTAGGGAAAAAGCACTGGTTTTGACCTGGTTCAAAGACCATAGCAGAAAGCTTTTGACCTGATTGAGAAAGGACAGGGATACCATCCAAGAACTGACATAGGCATGAGACTGTGACCAACAGATACAGGCCCTGTGGGAGGATCTTAAATATTTTAAGCCTACCAGGGTCTCCATATGGAAGACAGAGGAACACCTAGTATGTCAGGAGTTCATATAAGCTGTTTATTGCTTTAAAATATGTTTTCTTTTAAAAGCTTTTGTTCTGAATAAATAGTACTTTGCTTTATGAAAGCTGGCTGGTTACTGGATAACTCTGTCATTGGCCTGAGAGAACAGAAATGCAGGTGTTAAATTGAAGTCAGACCTAATGAGGTGATCACAAAAAAATAGCAAAAAGAACAGGAGTACTTGTGGCACCTTAGAGACTAACAAATTTATTAGAGCATAAGCTTTCGTGGACTACAGCCCACTTCTTCGGATGCATATAGAATGGAATATGCATCCGAAGAAGTGGGCTGTAGTCCAAGAAAGCTTATGCTCTAATAAATTTGTTAGTCTCTAAGGTGTCACAAGTACTCCTGTTCTTTTTGCGGATACAGACTAACACGGCTGCTACTCTGAAACAAAAAATAGCAGAGGTCTGCAACCTAAGGCCCTAATCTGCAGGAAGCGAATCATGGGATTTCACCCAGAGAAAGATGAATGCTGGAGGCCTGTGACCTAAGTGGGGTGTCTTGAGACCCCAAGGAGGTTGGACATGCACTTAACTCAGGAACTATGACACAGATGAATACATTGTTGTAGGCAGTGTAGACGTAGCCCTGTCCTCCCACGATATTAGAGAGACAAGGTAGATATTACCTCACCCCTTCTGGAAAATATTCATAAGATCTCTTACATATATTGCGAGAGAGACACCACTCTCAATTCAGCAGTCACCACTTCTTTCCTAACAATGTGTGAAGTATGGCTCTCAGATAGTAATGGGCTATTTAAAGCCACCACAGAAGCAATAGATAATTATAATAGCGCTGATAAGGTGATATATGCTAGAGAACTTCCTAGTTTCGGTTACACTAGAAAAATTAGTGTCCCTGTTACAGCAACTGCAACCAACAACGTTGTGTTTATGCAACCTCTCGGACTCGTTACAGGAGCGAAACCATTTTCACAAACATGCATGAGATTTTTATGCCCCCTTCCGCCCCCAGGTTGATGAGCGGACTCCACGCCCAGTGACCCGCGGGTCGCTCCCGACCACGCACACTCCTGCGGGCGGGACACAATTGACAGGATTTTCTCTCGCCGGTTGCCAAGTCATCGCCTCCACGCTCCCTCTGCGCTGATGGACAGGCCCAGGGGCCTTTCCCCTCAGGCGAGCACAGCTGGCGTGAGCGCGGGTGCGGCTCGCACCCTGAAGCAAGCGGTGGAAGCAGGAGCCCGCGGCGGGCGAGGTGCCCGCGGCTGTCAGCCCCCGGGCTCCAGCAGCACAGCTGCACGGGAAGGAGACGTCCCCCCATGTCCCGATGGGCAGCGCACAGCACAGCCGGTTACTGAGCCCCTCACCCCGCCACTGAGCTCACCCCGGGCAAGTCGCTGCCCGTTCAGGCCGGGAGCCCTGGGGCCAGGCCCTGTGCAGCGCCGGGCGGGGGGGGGGAGCAGCAGCCAGGCACGGGGCCGGGCCGAGGAGAGAACGGCGAGCCTCGAACCAACCGCCGAGCCCTGTCCGCGGCAGAGACCGCTCCGCAGTGCGGGGCCGATCGACGGAGAGAGCGGGGCAACCAGGACACCGCCACGCAGGGGCCCGAGTCCCCCCCTCACTCACCCGGAAACAGCTACCGGCAGCCGCCAAGAGGGTTTAAAAATGGCGCCTCGCCTCCCGCTGTAGCCGTCCGCCCCGCCCCGCCCCCTCCCCTCCCCATAGCGCCTGGCTGTGACCCCGCTCGGGACCCGTCAGCCTCCCGGAATTCCCAATGAGGCTGACGCCGCTGAGCTTGGCGGGAACGCGGAAGTGCCGCCTCCGGGCCGGGAAGCGCTGAGCGGGGGGAAGCGAGGTTGCTCTGGAAACCGGCTCGCGACTGAGGCGCGCTGGGGTGCAGAGGAAGGCGGCCACTGGTCTGGTTTTATCCACGGTCCGCGTGGCTGGCTTGGGCCCTGCCCAGTACTGGAGCAAACCCGAACAGGATTTTGCCTTTTTGAAGAGTGCCCCACTCCATCCCCACCAGGGTGCGGTCAAGCTCTTGAAAACGGTCCCCCCGCCCTGCAGTGTTACTTCACATGCACCATGCAAGGTCATGGCAACAGGGCACTTCCAGCAGTACTGCAGTCCATACCAATTAATTAGGGCATTAAATAACAGTATACACGGCAAGGTAGATTTGCTCTTCTGGTTCTGCTTATATTGCAGAAGTGTTTGACAATGAAAGAAAAGAGGTGAAAGTGCTCAACTGCAGTATGCCTGTGTTCATGGTTACGCATCTGCAGAACAACAAAACTTTATGTGCAAAATGCATTGTAGACAACACTGAAAAATAAGTTCAAGCTATTATACCAAATTTCAGACCCAGACTCCCTTTATTCCTAAAATATGTTTCGAGGGTAAGAGAAGGGAATAATAGAATATACAAAAATGGTTGTAATTAAAGTAAATTTACACAACTTAAAGCAGTTTCTGACACTTGCAGTATCTAACTCTTTTAAATAATCTACTTCAGACAAGTAAGGAGATAGCATTGTTGAGTACAAAATATGATGTATAGCTAACTCCAGATCATAAAGGCAGGTGGATGTTACTAATGCCAGTACCCCATTACACAACTGTTTAACAAGAACAAATACGTTCACAGTATTCTTAATAGTACCAATTCATTTATATTTGAATGGACTTATACTATTTTATGAATTAGTAAGAGCAGTCAAAACAGTTATCAGGTACTTTTGATGAAATCTGTAACCTATTTTGAAAGATTTATTTTGACTAAGAAGAGTCCTTAATCATCCCAGTCTAGTAATGCCCTTCCTTTCAACAGGGAATGAATAAAAAAAGGCTCCACTTTGTATATCACAAGGTATGATTCACTTATGCTCCTAGCCCCATTAAACAAACAAATCAACAACAACAAAGTTAAATATCACCAGAATGTTTTTATAGGTCTGCATAAAAAAATTACAGTTACAATTAGTTCCCCTAGAGGTTGCTGTAATCCTAGATATGGAAAAGGCTAGTACGTGTGACAATTATTTCCCAAAGATCAAGAACAATAAGTCTAGGCAAAATGGTTGAATATTTGTTTCTCTTTAGATGAAATCATGTAAAAATGTATGATTTTATATAGAATTTTATAATCAGAAGGTTATGATAAATATCTTGACAATTTCAGTAGCAAAATGGTAACAACTGGAGCTTTTAGGAAGAAAAGCATTAAATCTGTAGCAATATTTTGTAATACTGCAATAACACGAATACAGATTGAGTTTTTTTCCAAAGTTAACAAAGATTTTGTTTTAAAAAGTTAAGATTTTTGTTTTGGATGCAAAGCACAGTAGGTTTTACAGGACTGTAAAGTGTAGTTCTCAGAAAATGACTGTTAAAAAAAGGCTGTTAAAAAAAAAAGCTACCCAGACCCAATAGATCTAATTGTCTGAAGTCCTAAGCAAGGAGCAGAACTGCATGCCCATCTCCCCTAGAGCTGTTCTAAGCAGCATCTTTGTGAAAGGCAACACAAAGCCTGCTTTTTCCTCTTAAAAATTGCTGTAGTCACTTAAATTGGGGCTGTGCTAGGAGTCCTCTTGCAGGAGGCATCAAAGGCAGGGAGATGAAGCAGGAGACAAGGGGATAGAATTCAAGGGTTCTTGGAAAAGAAGGCCAGGGAAGGGAGAACATGCAGATTGGGACCAGCAAGAGACATAGGGAATAGCAGATGAGCACAGCAAGGGAAGAAAGGTGTTAAACAGGAGACAGGCCAATGGATGGGAATTTAAAAAAAAACAGCTGGAAAGCTTTTAGGTTTCCAATATTTGAGATTCCTTATTTCTACTAGCAATGTAATCTTAAATTATTTCTTTAACAATGGGAATTTACTGGATTAGATGTTCAGAATTTTACAAAAAAAAAGGAAAGTTTACCCAAGTGAAAAGAGGAATTTGATGGGAACGGAGTCTTATATAAGTGCAATTCAGGCTTTCCCTCCTCCTTCCCCCAATTCCATTCTTTTCATGGGATAGATAATATGTAGTCATGGCGAAGAAATGCTGTAATGAATCCAAAGGCTCACTTCAGACTTGTTTGCTGTCCCTATGGAGCAAGGGTGAAAGTAGCTGCTATGTGGAACAAACATGAGTTTTGGTAATCCAGAAGTGTCTCTTTAGATAGGACTATTGCTGTAGTAGCAGGTATGAATCTGTGGTTAATCTATGTTTAGTATGTGTCACTGTGACCCAAGGACCTCCTGATGCCAATGGGGAGAGGGTATAGGGGTACATAAGGGTCACAGGGCTCTCCAGCATCTGGTATTTACATTCTAGTTCACCAAAGAATGCCATATAAGGTTTCTACAGAAAGTTTGTGTCACACTGGTCATCATAATGTTTGCAAAATGTATAAGCAGATAATATGTAAGGAATATATATATTAAAAATTATGTTCTTAAGGTTTTGTAGTTAAAGGACCAGAGAGACTGTGTGCATTGAGATAGACTTCTCCAGACAGGAGGTAGGAAACACTTATCTCCTTAGCTGAGCATTGTATATTATGGGTCTTACAATAAAAGTCCATTAGCATACTGAGTCAAATACTAATGAAGAGCTTGTGGAAACTTCAAAAGAAAATAAACAGGAAGAGGTAAACAGTAGGAGCATGGGGGAAGACCCCCGTTTGAGAGGTGAAGATATTTTGAGGTGTTTAAGGTGGTCTGGTGTATTGGGGGGGTGCAGAGAGATGCCCTGGGATCTTTCAGCTGGGAAAGGCAACCTTCCAGCGGCTTGGCCTCATGAAAGGAGGATCTCAGCCATCTTGGTTGAAAAATGCTGTGAGGACTTCATTACACAAGAGCAGGGCCGGCTCCAGGCACCAGCCCTCCAAGCATGTGCTTGGGGCGGCACTTTCCAAGGGGCAGCACTAAGCTCCCCTTTTTTTTTTTTTTTGCTTGGGGCACAAAAAGCCGGGAGCCAGCCCTGAGAGGAGGTGAGCTGCGGCCGTGGGGGGCGGGGGGGGGGGGGGGGGGGTGGGGGGGGGGGGGGGAAGGGAGGGGGTGGGGGGGGGGCCAGGGGGGCCACAGGAAAAATTTTTTGCTTGGGGCGGCAAAAAACTTGGAGCCGGCCCTGTACAAGAGGGCATTTGTTAGCTGAGTTTAGGCTCTAGAATGTGTGTTGTGACTGTTTTATGTGTAACCCTTTGTTTCCAATATTTCTGTTTATCATATTAATTGCTTTCTTTGTTAAATAAACTTATACAGTAGAACCTCAGAATTACGGACATCTCGGGAATGGAGGTTGTTCATTACTATGAACAAGCCGTTATAGGTTGCTCCTCAGAGCGGACTGCTCGGAGCAGGGGCTCAGCTCTGCAGTGGCTGCCCAGTGAGTGCGGATGGGCACAGACCGCTGGTTCTAGCCCTCTGGTTGCAAGGGTGATGAATGAGGCACCCTAGGGCACCACAATATCAGTGGGTGCGTGGTGCAGGCTGTGGCCCTTTAAAACTGAGCTGCTCCTCCAGATCCCAGCGTGCAGGCAGGAGCTTGGGCTCCGGCAGCTTACACTCCAGGCCAGGTTTCAGTAGCAGCTCAGGAAGTTTCTTTCCCAGGCTCTGAACTTGCAAGCTTGTCCCCGCTCCCAGTCAGGAGGGAGAAGGGAAAACAGCATTCACCACCTCCTACCTGTAATTGGCTGCCCCTTGCCATGGTGAGTAGGGAAGGGGGTGGGGACTGGAAGCCCAGATGTGCCTACCTTTAAGATGCAATACAGGCACAGTACAGTATTTGCTGGTTTGTTTTTTTGGTCTCTGCTGCTGCCTAATAGCCTACTTCCGGTTCCCCATCATGTCTGATTGACCAGTCAGTCCGTAACTCTGGTGTTCATATCTTTGAGGTTCCACTGTACTTGCTTTCTCTATAAATAAATCTAAGTGCTGTGAGTTAAGCAGTGCTGTGTTCTTAGGTGATCTGGTAGGCTACAGTGTACTTAGGAGCAGGGGGTCTGGTAATTTTCTGAGTGTCAGTGGCTAAGAGGCTGGACACTCTAGAGGTACGCTTTGAGTCCTTGGGGGTTTTATATCTATTACTTACTCACAAAGCGACAGCAGAGCCTGCGGGGGCTGAGAGGGGAGTACCTGTTCTGCCTGTGGCCAGGGTTGTCAGGGAGCTGACCCCTGGCAGACACAGTTAAGGCTCTCTCACGCTAAGGGCAGATGATAGTGAGATGCCTTCCTGGGGACTTTCACAGTCACCTTGGCCTAAATGCAGTCTAGCAAGAGAGATGCCGCATGGGAAATTAATAAATGTGGTGATCAAAGGCTCTATCCTGCTCCTGCATCAGCTGGGCCTGGAAGTATTAGGCAGGCAACAATCTTAGATAGAAAGCACAGGTTGTGATTATAGTTCACGTAAACGTACCTGAGCTAATTTTCATCTAGCGAGCTCAGGTACCTGAGCAGTGAAGCTGCTGTAGCCTACATTTCAGTGCAGACCAGTCCACTGAGTAATTATCCCAGGTTCTGGGCAGATTTGTACAGCCTGAGCAGAAACGCACACTTCCACAACTTCATTGCTCTAGATTAAAGCTAGCTTGGGTATAGTAACTTGTGCTGCAGTCACAACCTGTAATTGCAGTATAAACATACTCTGAGTCCCAGACAGACAGGACAAAGCCCCATACCTTCTAACACAAGCCCCAGAGATGACTGGCTCCAATGGTTGCATTATTTAGGCTGAGGAAGAGGAAAAATTAAATAGAGTGGATACTGTATGTGGTGCTCCTAAGAAAAACATTTATAGTCAGAAGACAAAACGTCACTGGAATTCTTCATTCCTGGGGTAAAAACATGACCCCAATGACGTCAAGGAAGTTTTGCCATTAACTTCAACAAAGCCAGGATTTCATCCCTGGTATAGTCTAAAAAACCATGGAGTCAATAGATATAAAGACTGAGACCAATCAACAGGATATTATGCTGTGTAGTTGCAGCCATGTCAGTCCCATTTAAGTGTCTTGTTATATTACAGCGGACTGCTGACTGACTACACAGTCCCATGTTCTCTATTCTATTTGATTTGGATGTAAGCAGTCATTGATTCTTTAACATATGGCTTTTATAGTAGTGAAAAAAATTACAAAGAGGGTTCACAGCTGTTAGGGAAAGTAGGCGTTTTCTAACATAAATACCAACCTATTCATAGATTCCAAGGCCAGAAGGGACCACTGTGTTCATCTAGTCTGACCTCCTGTATAACACGGGCCATAGAACTTTCCCAAATTAATTCCTACAGCAGGTCTTGTAGAAAAACAACCAACCTTGATTTATCAGTGATGGAAAATCCCCCATGATTTGGTAAATTGTCCCAATGGTTAATTACTTGTTAAAAATAATTTTAAAAAAATAATCACACTTTATTTCCAGTCTGAATTTGTCTAGCTTCAACTTCCAGCCATTGGATCATGTTATACCTTTGTCTGCTAGACTGAAGAGCCCATTATTAAATATTTGTTTCCCATGTAAGTACTTATAGACTGTAATCAAGTCACCCCTTAACCTTCTCTTTGTTAAGCTAAATAGATTGAACCATTTAATTTTATCACTATAAGGCATGTTTTCTAATCCTTTAATCATTCTCCTGGCTCTTCTCTGAACCCTCTCCAATTTTTCAACATTTTTAAATTTAAAAAATGTTTGTAAGATGATCACAAAATTGTAAATTAAAAAAAATAAAATTGTATTCAAAAGGCAAACACTGAGGTTGCTTACAGACTGTGTCCTGGTGGGCTAAAATTAGATAATATTTTTGTGTTGCATTTATATATTACAGACTTCAGGCCTGATTTTACTTTCATTTACATCAGATAGATACCTGTACAGCTCCATTGACTTTAGTGGAGTTACTCCAGATTTACACAAGTGTAAGGGAGAACAGAATCCGAATCTTCACCAGAAGAGTAGATTGTGGATTAAACAAATGCAGCCACAGTCATAAAAGTCCCATCCAAAGTTTCCCTGTTTTGAGATGGAGATAAAATATTAGATAATAAAGCCAGAAAATTCATGAGAATTTTCCTTTACCAACTGAGCACCAGTTAACTTTAGAACTTGTACTGGAGACAGAGAATTCAGCCTCTCTGCCCAAGCTCTGTCTGAAGCTGGCAGTTCATGTCGTGAAAGGTGGATTGCTATCAACTGGGGGACTCAGCTGTCACCCAGCAGAGACACAAAATGAATGAATTTTCAGCTAAATCAACAGTCTGAATATAAGTGAAACGCTATGTCAAGTAAGAATTCAGGAGGATGCAGTGCAGAGTTCCTCATATCATCTTTTCATTTATTTCAGTCCTGATCTGGATTGTCACTGTAGGGAGAACTCTAGCACTTTCAATTATTGTACTTTTTCACTAAAAGGCAAGAATTGCAATTGTGTACATCCAACTTTACCATTTGCTTTGAACTGAGTAATAAAGTAAACACATGCAAAGTAATGAACTTATTTAAGATAGAACATGTTAATACAAAAGCTAAATACAATTTCCTAGAACATTTAAATGCAGTCTGTCTTGGAAAGTCTGGGATGAAAAAATAATACAAGAATTAAAAAAAAAAAAAAAAAAAAAGGCGTATCTGTGAAACTGAAGAATAATGCCCAGGAGCAACAAGTCAACCTGGAGACTGTAGAAAGAAAGAAGTTCACTCTGCAGAACTAAGAGAGGAGCTGTAGGGGGAGTGTATAAAGCCTGGAGGCAGAGTTTGGCCATATGCCTCTCTACCGCATCAACACAAACTACTTGTCTTCACTTTGAAGGCCTTCCACATCCTATTCCCCACCCTACCTATCACCTCTTATACAATATAAAGAAACCAACTTCTGCCATTGTTCCACAAATGCCCATTTTGATTGGCCATTTAAATACTTTTCCAACATATAACCTTGTTATGTGTGAGTGGAGTTCTCTAAATATCTGGAAAACTACGTTGTTGTCCTTCAAATACCCCCTTAAGACATTTCTCTGCTATGATGCCTACCAAAACTTGACAATTGTTCGCTGCAGTCACTGGTTATCATGCTGACCAGCACCATCTCATTATTTCCTCATATATACTCTTGTCTGTTTCTTGTATCGAACTGTTGTCTTCGACTGTAAACTCTTTCATGGCAAGGACCTTCATCCTTGTACAGGATGGCATTGTACACTGCCTAGCACAACTGGGCCCTGGCCTCTTTGTGCTACCACGACACAAATAATCAATGTTTTGTACCACCCCAGTGCTGACGCCTCTTTCATTTTCAACAAGTTGAATTTGGTGCTATATGTGTACAAGCATATACAACCCTTTGTGAGGTCTGAGTCAGATGGTTAGTAATGTAGAGCATTTTTTTCTCTGGGCCACCAACATGCATCCAGCCAACATTAGCAAGAACCAAAAATAATTACAGTCTGAGGACAACCTACAGTTTGTGAAATGAGTTAGCCTTGATCTCTTTACTAAAGATTAAAGCACCTAGCATTCATATCAAAACCTAGCACTAAAACTGGCATTACTTGGAAGGGGAAGCAATTGACTGGACATAAAAACAATTTTATCCCATTTCCTCAACAGGAGGTGTGATGCACAGCCACAGAGCAAAATGGCCTGCTGGTACTGCTTATGTCTGTGCTGTATGTTGTCTGGGTATACATGACCTGAGTCCCAAAGGCTGTCAGTCTAACACCTTTCGTGAGCACTTGTTTTTTTAATTAAGAATTGTTATACTTAATATGAACATTCTAAGAATAGATTCTCAACAGTAGTAATATTTGGTGATGTGCCTAAACCTGTTTTCTGACACTAGAATAAATAAATAAACAAACAAACGTCAAGCTTCTATTTCAATTGTCCAAAGAAAAAGTCCCAAATGACTCCAAACACTTGATAAAATTAAACCATTTCACCGTATATCATGTTCAGACTGAATTTGGAAAAAAAAGTCTAGCGATGGTTCCCCCTCTGACCTTTACACCACTGCCAAGCCATAGCTGTAAATAAAATCCAAGATCTCAATTTTTGACACCCACAGGGTATAGCACTCAAAATCAAAATCTGAATAGTTTTCATCTTTATTTTGAAACTAGAGAATGCTCTCCATTAAGAAATGTAGATATGGACAGAGAAAGCATAATAGGGAGATGGATTTGACCAATCAGATGATAATTGTAAGAAAATGAACTTTTAACAGCAAATTAAATTTAAAATACTTTTATTTAAAAAAAAATGTTAATGGCACCTTTGAGCAGTCATGACACACCAAGAAATACACAAATACACTACATACATTAATAGATGTATTTTTACACCGTGCTGCACAAAATGAAAGTGGTACGAGATACAAAGGTTATATGCTGACACAAATATTTTCAGTCAATAAAAATAAACAGCTTTCAGTACACTTCAGTACTGCCTAGTCAGCATTACCTTACAAAAAAGGAAGGGAGATAGATTCTTGGAAAGAAAGAGCTTTCTACCAACAGTACAACTTAATACACCACACATATGCAATAAAATCAAATTTACAAGACAATTCAATCAAGTCCCCATGCAATCTGTATGTACATTGTCTTCTAATTTCTTAGAAAACAGATGACAGGATTTTACTGGCCTCAAAACTGGATTTTATAGTGCTTTTTGTTCTTCAAGGGTGATTAAGCAATTCAGTAAATTGCAATATTTTCTTTTTCCCTTACATTATTTTAATATAAAATTTTCATTTTTTAAACTGAACTCTGCTTCACTACCAGATTAAGCTCATTCTGTTGGCATTCAAATTTCATTTAAAAACCTGTCTGTGTCTACAGTACTGTATTTCAAGTTTTGCTATGAATATATATTTGTTTATCTGGAAGAAGTTATAAAACTGCCTTATTAAAAAAAAATCAATATAAAATCTAGGTGCCTAAGTCTCAGAGCATGTTACTTCTGAAAATAGGACTTGGTGTAAAATTTTTCAAAAGCACCTAAGTGATTCCGGATCCTCTTTGTATTTTGAGCTTGTTTAGCTAATTTTTGTAAATCATAGATTATAAAGCCAGAAGGAACATTGTGATCATCTAGTCTGACATCCTGTATAACACAGGCCATAGGACTTCCCTGCATTTATTCCTGTTTGAACTACAGCATATTTTTTAGAAAAGCATCCAATCTTGATTTAAAACTTTTGAGTGATGGACAGTCTACCACACCCCATGGTAAATTGTTCCAAGGATTAATTACCCTCACTGTTAAAAATTTGCACCTTATTTCTAGTTTGAGTTTGTCTAGCTTCAGCTTCCAGCCATTGATTCATGTTATATCTTTGTTTGCTAGATTGAAGAGACCTCTATTATCAAATCTCTGTTCTCAATGTAGGTACTTATGCAAAGATGCTGAAAGGTATTTAGGCTCCTAACTTTCACTGAAATCAGTGGGAACTTAGGAAACTCCAACTAGTACAAAATGCTACAGTGTGTCTCTCCTCAGCAACACAGACTACTATAAGCATATCACATCTGTCCTCTGCTCCCTACACAGGCTTCCCATAGAATTTCAAATCAAGTTAAAGGTCTCAGTCCTTATCTTCGAAGCATTCCATAGCCTGGGCTCAGAATACCTAAAAGACCAAAAGTTCTGGGACGAAGACCACGGTCAACAACTTCACTCCTCTGGCACAATGCAACTCTCAACAATAAGAGTAAAGCTTGTCTATGCAGGAGACACAACCTTCTCCAGGGATGGTATGAGACTGGAATAAACTCCCAGGAACTAACAACTACTACAACCCTTGTCACTTTCCACTCAAAGTGCAAGGCACATTTCTTTGATCTTTTCTTCTCAAACATGAACACATAGCAACAGCTATATTTAACAAACAAACAAAACAAAACCCCACCCTACCAAAACAAGACACTCAACTCCACATGCTTCTCCCTCTGGGGAAGAGGATGAGAACACAAACAATGTGACCGATGTGTAGTCATGTTGCTTAATGCACTACTGGAAGGTGCTCAGATACTATGGTGATGTGCATGGTATAAAAACCTATATAGAACAGAATACGAGCCTAAATACATTAAGCATCTGGATCTTATAGACTGACCAAGTCACCCCCTAACTTTATCTTTGATAAACTAAACAGATTGAGCTCCTTGAATCTTTCACTGTGAGGCATGTTTTCCAACCCTTTAATCATTCTCAATATTCTTTCTGTGACCTCTCCAATTTATCAACGTCCTTCCTGAAATGTTGACACCAGAACTGGACATGGTACTCCAGTAGCGGTTCCACTTCTTAATGTTAGGCATTTTAATACTAAACAAGCAGTGGCCAGATTCAATAGCTCTCTATGAAAAGCCGGAACTAGTATAACTGGAGCTTAATAAGACAAGAAACATCACTGGGTTACATGAAGGACTGAACTTATAGTATATAAGGCAGGAAGAAATTGAATAGGATAGTATCCAGTCAGAGTAATATCAGTGACTTTGGACAACAGTGGAACTAAATGTATGTGGGCATCTTTCACTAGGTTTGTGTGGGAAGCCCTAAAGCAGGGGTAGGCAACCTATGGCATGTGTGCCGAAGGCAGCACACAAGCTGATTTTCAGTGGCACTCACACTACCCTGGTCCTGGCCACTGGTCCAAGGGGCTCTGCATTTTAATTTAATTTTAAATGAAGCTTCTTAAACATTTTAAAAACCTTATTTACTTTACATACAACAATAGTTTAGTTATATATTATAGACATATAGAAAGAGACCTTCTAAATATGTTAAAATGTATTACCGGCACGTGAAACCTTAAATTAGAGTGAATAAATGAAGACTCGGCACACCACTTCTGAAAGGTTGCCGACCCCCTGCCCTAAAGAAACCCCTTGATTTGGATCAGTGGGCTGAAATTAGAAAGGTAGCTAACAGTGAAACTAACAGTGAAGGTAACTGTCATGGGAAATTACCTCTCCAGGAATCAACAGGTATGGATTCTATCATCAAACTCTTTGGGGCTTTCAAAGATGTGTTTATCTCTCAAGCAGTTAGAATGTTAACCATAATGACTAGTGTTACTAGACACAGTTCCAACCAATTATGACTAACTTACTAAGGATCTTGAGACTGAAGCTACACTTGGCAATGAAATTAAGTGGTTCTTTGATTGCCAGCCAGAATCAGCCAGAGAAAAGAATTCAACATATTTTGGGAGAGGGATTTTCAAAGAGTTTGGCATACATTTAAAGGGATTGAGTGCCATGAGCATATTAAAAGCTACCTTCCACTTCCTTAACACAAGTTAGACACCCTGGCTTACCACAGATAAGGGTACATAAGGAGAAAAAAAATACAAAATGTTGGAAGAGTTGGGAAAGTGAAGATTGGGGTCAGCAAGTAATACAGGACATATGCAAATTACTGAAGCAAAAATGAGGGAAAATATGGTATGTTGAAGCATTTTTAATTAGTTTTTGAAATTTATATTAAAATAGAACATGAGGGAAAGATTACCAAAGGACCAGGACAGCCGCAGGGAAAGAGAAGGGAAGAAGATGGGGAGACTTGACAGAAGACGTGCGATCCATAAAGAATCTGAGCATTTTTCATGGAGAAAGATCTTGAAATTGCTATTGGTTGGGACAGCCTATGAACATTGGTATGGTTTTAGATAGAGCTCAGAAGGGAACCTATAAAGATGAAAGTGCGTGATTGACAGAACGGTTAGGTCTGTATTAACTTGCACTGAGAAGCATTTTCTTTTTTCTTACTTTAGAGATGTCTTGTGATTTTTAAATGTGTTTTATTTCCAATACAAAGCCAATATGGAAATGCACTGCATCTGTTATGTAAGACCTCACTATTTCTGATTTGGAGTCAGTCAGATTGATCAGCCAACGGTAAAACAGTTCCTTTGAGCATTACATTCTCATTTTACATGGAGATCACTTGTTGGTAGTTACCATATTCTACCCAAGTACAGATGTCTTTGTATTCCCAAAGCATGGCTGTAACAGATTTTTCTGCTTATGAGAGAGACTGGCTGATCTTACATAGTTAAAGAGGCTTAATTTGTTATGTCCTGATCCTGGAAATTGTCAGAGACAGATCAGACAGAATGGGTCACAAATTCAAGGTTTCTACATTGGAATCAGCAAAGTTAAATTAATAAAGGTATCTAAATTATGCTAAACTAAACAATTGTTTTCCTGAGTTCAGAAAAGCTACTGACAAGTAGCATCCATATTACATATATGTAGACATTTGTAAGCCATTTAACAAAAGTACTATATCAATGCTTGATTTTTCTATTGTCCGGCCTAGAATGCAGGTATATAAATTGAATATCAAAATGATTAAATGGAGGATACAAAAAGGATGACAATGGATTACAATGAAGAGAAGTCACTAGCATATTATGTCAAGAGTCAGTACTGGGGCTCTTCCTTTTAGGTCCGTCCCCTCCAAACTCACCTTTAGACACAAAGTTGTAAATTGGTAAGAAAAATTTAAATACATTAGGGGAATGGTTTATAAAATGGCTGATGGATTTTAATGCAAGTCATAAAGGATTTTGAATCTAAAATATAATTGCTGGCTAAAGAACTGGAAAGTACCGACAACAAAAGAACTTAATATTCATGTTAGCTGTAATGAAGATGGGAATTTACTGTTTAACGCAGTAAAGGCCAAAAGGTTCCCAAGCTGCATCAAAAGGGTATATAAACAAAACAAGGGAAATCCTCTGTTAGGATGTACAAATTCTGGAGTAAATCCAGAAAGGAGCAGCTACGTTTTTTCAAAGTTATGGAGGAGACTTCACTATGAAGATCTGTTTAATCTCTTCAACTGATACAGTTTGTAATCTCCTCAGCCTATCAACTGGATAGATGAGGTAGCTATGAGTGGGTGGACTGGTTAGGGGATGAAATTTTAATGCAATGTATCCATACAATACCTAAATGGGGATGATAAAAGAATTGGGAATAAGGATCTCATTGAACTAAACAGCAACAGGAACGCACAAAGACCTGCCTGCAAATTGCAAAAGGTAAAGTTTAGGTTTAACACTGATTGTTCCCCCCCTCAGAAGGGTCATCAGTGTTTGGAATTCTTTGCTTTCAGAAATCAAGGAAAAGAGGACTAATTACTTGGATACCAATAGTGACTTTGAGAATAAATGGATTTGGACGAATATATGGCAATTCTTGCTCACATATACAGTGTTAAACTGACTGTTAAGTTTGAGGTATGGAAGGTCATGCCACTATCAGCAAGTTTTTGTTTTAATTTCCTCCACCTTCCTCTGGAAGATTGAACAGGGTCCAGATAGATAAAGTGGGTGTATTCTATTGATTAATTTCCTGTGCCTGCAGCAAGTCAAGTATCACAATCCTTCTGGATTCAATTCCTTTCTATATTCAAAAACATTGCACATATCAGAATTTCTTTAATGATTTTTTTTTAAATTTAGTTTTCTAAAGTCTCAGTTATATCATTATTTACACCATTAGCCATGCTCTTTGTTCAGCCCCTGAAGCCACAGCAAGCTATTAGATTAATTATAAACCGTGTTATGGTGAAGAAAGGACAAAGTGCTTTTTCCTTTTTTCCATATAAGAATTTCTAAAGACTTCCATACAAATTATTGCACTTAATTAAAATTCAGGCATAATTACCCCTGCGACCAAAGTAACAATAATGCTGTCATGACAACATATCTTAAAAGCAAACAGCACTAAATATTAAATTAAATAACAAGACATTTGTCATTTTTCTGGATACATACAAGTGGAGAAGAATCCTGATATTTTATTTCATATATTATTTTACATCATATCTGGTTATCCAGGCAACAAAGGATTTCAAGAAAAATATTTTGTAGTTTCTAGATCAGGCAAAATAAATTATATTTAAAAAAACCTACCTGTTTCATAGTGATGTTATTGTCTGATGTCTAAAACACTGTTCTCAGGAATTTCTCACAAAAGACATTGCACGTTAGTTCTAATATATAAACTTTCATTCTTTCCCAATCCTCCTGACCTGGTGGTTCCTGCACATCCCCTGTGGAACCCTGAAGCAAAAAAAACTTACAGCATCCAACTTCCTTCAGAATTACTAACTCCTATTCCAACTTGGGGCCTAGTGTTATCCATTTCATGTTAATTGGAAAGCTTATCAACTGACTGTTAAAAATTTAAACAATTGTTTATGTGCTCTCCCTTTGCAATCTGCAAAGCCTGAAATATGACAAGAAGAGGTACTGAAGTCAACATAGTGGCATCCGCACTGGTTACTAGTTTCTTTATTCTTCTTAGATGTCCTTGTGATCTTATAATTCATTCACTGCATCATATTTGGAGGCATGTTATTACATTTATATATTTCCTACACATGATAAAGAATAGCTCAAGGATACAATATTTACTAATGTGTATCACAAGAGACTCTAGTCATATCAAATTGTTGGGAAAGTATAACATTTACAGAATCTGTCTGAGTATGGGCCTACTGGCAGAAGCATCAGGAAATGGTGCTGGATTGTGATTAAGCACCTTCCCAGTTTCTAATTCACAGATGTTAAATCATCTAGCATTAGGAAATACTATAAGTATGGCTGGTATTTCCTAATATTGTAAAATATAGCTAGCCATTCTATCCTGGTTCATATGGGAAGCTAGACAGCTGAATTAATCCAATAGGAATGGGGCAAGTACACACTTATTATAATGCACTCTCACCATCACTCCTCCTCACTTTAGTTAATGACACAATACACTTCAGGTTTCTTACATCACCAGTAGCATGACCTCTTGTAGATGTGCTGGTTTGTAAAGTGGAAAGCTGGTAAGATTAAGGCAAAAGATTTACAGGAGTGAGCAGTTTGTAATAGATTTAGCCAATTACATACAGTATAATTGAATAGGCAAATAACTGCCACGGAGTATAAATTGAAGTATTTACACCTTAGCATTCAAGTGTTTTTATAGCCTTCATCCAGTCTGCATGTTTAAATTGCAAAATTAAAAATTTTGGTAGTTTGTACACACACATTTCTTTAAAAAAATAAAAGATCCGGACTAGTGGATTCATCTTGGTATGATCATCCTTTCTATGGCACAGATAATGTAATCCCAATTTTTACAAAATATTGCAAGTAGAGTCACTGCAAAAAAAGTGCAGATGATATGGAAACGGCTCTTCATCATAGGAGCTATAAACTTTGCAATGGTAGAAACGCACACTAAGATGACGGTCATGAAGGCCAAGATTACATTTATACATTTCCCTAGGAGTACTCTGGCATTCACAGTTTCTGACTGCAGTGCTTGCTGTTCTTGCTGATGGAACTCCAGCTTAAAAACCCTAGTCTGGCAAGATTCCAAGGCTTCCTGTAGACAAAAAGGAAAATAAGAGTCAGCTACATTTCTACACAAAACCGTTTCTCATTCAGTATAAACTATTTAAACAAATACGTTGTGCAGACAATCAACTGTTGACAAAAATTATAAAAGTATAATCAAACTTGACAACGCTATCATAAGTGTAACATTTACACTATTTCCTGGTTGAGAACAATAGTGTTCATGGTGTCTCATGTTTTCTGAATGTATAGGCTGAACTTCTCTAATCCGGCACTCCCTGGTCCGGCAACATCTGTGGTCCAGCATAGGCACCAACTCCATGGGTGCTCTGGGGATGAAGCACCCATGGGAAAAATCAGTGGGTGCGAAGTATCCACCAGTGTCAAGTTCCCCCCTCTGCCTCCCTCCCCCCGTGCCTCACGCGCACCGGCGGCCCTGCGCTTACCATCTCCTTCTCCTCCTTCCCAGCGCTTCTGGAGTGCCGCGAACAGCTGATTCATGGCATTCAAGCTCTGGGAGGGAAGAGGAGGACCTGGGGCAGGCATCTGGGACCCCGGGTGAGGGGCTAGCAGCTGGGACCTGGGGCTGGCATGGAGCCCTTGGCCAATACCCGCTGGCACTCTGCATTAACCTCGGCAAATTCTCTGGTTCGGCACCAGTCAGGTCCTGAGCATGCCAGCCTAGAGAGGTTCAACCTGTACTGATGAGCTGAAGAACTGGGTAAGCTGTTACCATGGTAACTTCACTATATCAAACCAGCACCAAAATTAGTTTCTTCGCATACACCATTGAAAATGTTAGGACACTGCTGGCTTGCTGTGACACCAATTAAATCAACTGCAATGTGGACCCATTAGGTTTACACCTCCATTCTGGTCTAAATTCACTTTCATACTCTTGAATGCCACCCACTGTACAATGATCCATGTCATAAATGCAGGGGCGGCTCTAGGCACCAGCAAAGCAAGCATGTGCTTGGGGAAGCCTATTTGCAGGGGCAGCAGGGATCCAGCATGGGAGCTGAGAACCAACAGGGGGCCCTGGGAGCTGTAGTTCGTTGGTTAGCTCCCTGCCTATAGAGCCAGCCCTGAAACAGGGAAAGAACTACATTTCCCAGCATTCCCTTGGCCACTACCAACAGGAAAGAGGGGGAGGGAGTGAGGAAGCTGAGACCTCATGCTGCAGCCTGCTGTGAATGGCGAGCTGCACTGTGAGTAGGGATACCATATTTTAACATTCAAAAAATAGGACACTCCACGGGGAGGGAGGGTAGCCCCATCCTGCCCTCATCCACTCCCTCGGACTGCCCCCCACAGAAACCCCAACCCATCCAACCCTCCCTACTCCCTGTCCCCTGATCACCTCCTCCTGGGACCCCTGTCCCAACTGCCCCCCAGGACCTCACCCCCTATCTAAGCCTCCCTTCTCTTTGTCCCCACTGCCCCCTCCTGAGACACACCCCCCAACTTCCCCCCTAGGACCCCACCCGCTACCTGTCCCCTGACAAACCCCTGGGACTCCCATGCCTATCCAACTGCTGCCTGTCCCCTGACTGCCCCCCCAAACCCTTGACCCATCTAACTCCCCCTTCTCCCTGCCCCCCCGAACCTCTGCCCCATCCAACCCCCCTTAGGGTTACCATTCGTCCGGATTCCCCCGGACATTTTTAAACTAAAAATAGCGTCCGGGGGAAATTTGTAAATGTCCGGACTTCCCCCCCCAATGCAGAGCACACGCGGCTAACAGAGCTGCCGGCCGGCCGGTGTCACTTACTTGGGGCTCCAACACTCAGCCAGAGAGAGCTCCTCCTCCCTCCCTCCCTCCCTGCATCGCAGATCGGCTACGGCAGTTTGGAGCTCCTCCCCCGCTGCTGCCCAGCAGCTCAGGCAATTTCTGAGCAAGTTCACCAGACATTAGGTGAAGAAAGGCCAACAACAAGGGGGGCAGGGGGTCGGAGAAGGGGCAGGGAGGTTCTGGAGGGGGCAGTCAAGAGACGGGGG
>NC_048298.1:80186588-80208876 GCF_013100865.1 Trachemys scripta elegans
GGGGGGGGGGCTGTCAGGGGGCAGGAGTGGAGAGAGGGATCGGAGCTGTCAGGGGATAGGGAGCAGAGGGGTTTAGATGGGTCGGGAGTTCTGGGGGGGGCTGTCAGGGGGTGGGGAGTGGTTGGATGGGGCATGGGAGTCCCAGGGGTCTGTCTGGGGGTGGGGGGGTGGATAAGGGTTGGGGCAATCAGGGTACAGATAGGGGTAGAGTCCTAGGGGGCCAGTTAGGATGTGGGGAAGGTCTCAGGAGGGGGCAGTCAGGGGACAAGAGGCAGGGAGGCTTAGGTAGGGGGTAGTCAGGGGACAAGGAGTGGGGGGAGGGTTGGGGGTTCTGAGGGGGGGAAGTGGGAGGGGAAGGGGCAGGGCTAGGGCAGGATGGGGCGGGGCTAGGGCAGGACAGGGGCGGGGCTCCTCCCGTCCTCTTTTTTGATTGCTGGATTATGGTAACCCTAACCCCCCTTGCTCCCTGTCCCTTGACTGCCCCCCCGGAACTTCCTACCACTTCTCCAACCCCCCAGCTCCCTTACCGTGCCACTCAGACCAGCGTGTCTGGCTTCGTGCAACGCCAGACACGCTGCCACATACATGCTGCCGTGCTCCCCTGCGGAGCCACAGCTCCCCACCCCTCCCCCTGCCCCAGCACCTGCCTTCCAGATTTGAACACCTCAAAACTCAGGAGTACTCAAGCTCAGTTTGGGCAGCTGTTACTTCATTTCTCCCAAATCAAATATACTGATCCACTGTAACTTGCTGTAGAAAAAGTAGGATAAAATTGAGCAAGAAATGCTTCCCAGTGGTTATTAGGACTGGAATTGCTATTTTCAACAGCCATTGCCTTTTTTTGGTTTGTTTGTTTGTTTAAAAGGAAGACAGTGATATTGCCTTGGGAAATTCCCCATAGAAAGAGTGGAACAAAAGAATAATAAATACACCTCAACTTTTCCTCATTTATGTAGGACAGTCTTATAATATGCATCCAGATATCCTCCAATCACACCAGCTGAAAATTGTTCCACTGCAGTTCTGTAACCATATGGGAACCAATCCTGCCTGTGTTCTGTGCACATCTAAAATTCCTGCTGAATGACCTGCCCTGGGAGCTAATTACCAGTGACCAAGGGTTGCGGCGGAAGGAGGGTGCAGGTGTGTGTGTGGGGGAGCGCCCAGGGCTGGGGCAGCAGGAGGGGTGTGTGTGGGGCAATGGTGGGTGGGTGGGTGGGTAGGGGGGAGCCCAGAGCTGGGGCAGCAGGGTGTGTGTGGGGGGGGGAGGAGAGCCCAGGCTGGTGTGGGTGGGGGTCTGAGAGCCCAGGGCTGGGGCAGCAGGGGGGTGTGGGTGGTGGGGGAGTGCCCAGGGCTGGGGTAGCAGGGGGGTGCGGCGAGGAACCCAGGGCTGGGATGGGGGCAGCTAAAATTTTTTTTGCTTGGGGTGGCAAAAAACCTAGAGCCGGCCCTGCATAAATGCATTGTGAGCACGCATGTCTCTGGAGAACATAAAACTGAGTCACGCTGGCCACTTTCCAGCCTAACTTTGCTTACAGTTATATCATTTAAATATCAATATGTCAGCTTAAACGGAGATACAGTCCTCTTAATATTTTCTTGTAACAAGTAAAAGGCAGAAATGTTTAGCTGTCTAAACAATACTGTAATTATAATTCACTTTCCAACTTGTTCTTTTATACAATAAATCACAAATTCCGATCATCTGGCAAAAGTGGATAACCAAGACCCCAGGGTTGTCATTAATCTTTAGGAAACGTCCTGCACTCAAAACACAGCTACCCAGACTTACTCTTTTCTTCAATCATCCTTTTATACTTTCTGTAGATGGAACTCTAGTCTATAGTTTGAAATTAAGTTCCCCATCCCTTACTGACTTGGTCTTTTCTCATTTGATGTTTCTTTTGTTCTGAACCTGAATGTATAAATCTGGCTATTGTTTAAAGGTGAACTAAATGCTCTTTAACTAAAAATTACCTCTGCCCGCCCCCCCCCCCCCCCCGAATTATTAACCCAACATATGTGCAAACATAAGTGACAAGTAAATAAATACATACTTTCCAAAACAAATCTATTTAAAATCTTCTACTTCATTTACTGTGTTTAGTTGACTGTGGTAAAGTTCTCATCACTAAATACATAAATCAGTACAAGAAATGCAATTTCTTTTCAGTACTTTAGGTGTTAATAAAGTGAACAACTCTTGCAGGAGAAACACAGGGAACAAAAGGTCTTGATAGGTTAAAAACTTCTCAGTTCATCTGTAAACTGTATTAATAATTCACAAGTCTACATGGGTGTTTTACTAATGATTTGGGATCTCAGTCAGTTTTCAACAACTATACTGTTTTTCTTCAATAAATTCAAAATTTATATAGGGCTCTGCCATGCTATGTTAGTATTCAGCTAG
Organism: Trachemys scripta elegans; assembly: GCF_013100865.1. NCBI lineage: Eukaryota > Metazoa > Chordata > Testudines > Emydidae > Trachemys > Trachemys scripta. The sequence goes on from NC_048298.1 coordinate 80,188,999, forward strand.
GAAGTGGTTTGGACATTATTTTATGTTAAGCACACAGCTGAGAATAGTGTTATCTTACTGCTGTTACAGAGCCAGCAGGGAAAACAAAATTATTGCATTTCAGAGCATTTGACATTAGATCAGTAGATTCCTTATTCCTCTAGTGATGACAGAGCAGTAGATATAAGACACCATTTAGAATCCACAGGATTTTATTCATTCAATTATGAAATACTAGCAGGTAAAATCCTGGCCCCATTGACTTCAGTGGGAATTCTGCCACTGACTTCATTGAGGCCAAGATTTCACTCTAGTTGGGTAAAAAATTGGGCCTAAATTCCTTAAATGCAAACGTTATTCCAAATTTTGCAAAATGTCTAGGCTATGTAACAAGTTGATTATAAAAATACCTGAACATCTCGTGACCGTTCACAGGCCTGATATGCCACTCTTTCTTCTATGCTGGCTAGCTCTTGTTTCAGGTTTGCAGTCTCATGCTGATGAAGATCTGTCAGATCGTTTAGCTGGTCTTCCAATCGTTCATATCTTTTTCAGGAAAAAAAGAAGTCTGAATTTAGCTCCTTCTACACAAATGATGTTACACCATGTTAGAATGCATCTGTACTTTAAAGTAATCTTTCCTTGTATCTCAAGTCAGCCCACTTTGGTTTGTAATGAAAGGGATGGAGGGAAAGTTTCCCAAGGACTTACTCGGCAGGCTGAAAGCTCTTTCTAAATGCTCCTGGTTGGTGAAATAACAGAACAATGTTTGAAAGACCAAGGCATTTTAATACTGCAATATAAAAATAACTCAGTGGATAAGTGTATCCAATACATGCTCTTCCTCCTTTCAGACCACAATTCAAATCTTGTCCTGGGGGTTTCTAAATATTTCTCCCACCATATAAACAAACTGAAACAAATTGCCTTCCCTACACTTGGAGAACTACACAAGGAAATTTTAATAAGTATTGTGTTTGTATGAATGTTTAATCTGTTAGCACAGTAGAAACTATATTAATTTCATTAACCAATACACTTATCACGACTAATATGACAAACAGGATGTTCTGCGTATGTTTCAGGGGGCCACGATTTTCAACAGTGACTAGTTACTTTGGATGCCTAAACTTTACAGCTTAAATAGTCCTGATTTTCAGAGGACAGGTGCTCAGCACTTTCTGAAAAGCAGGATCCTTTAAGGTATCTTAAGCTGAGAAGCTCAAAAATTGAGGCATCTAAAAAGTCACTAGTCACCTTCAAAAAATTTACCTTGTGTCTGCTTTTAGTCTCTGGGACCAGGTGCTGATACTCTGCAGAATATAACTCACACTCCACAATGGATGTTAAAGAGTTTATTTACCAAGCAGCTAATGAGCCCACAAGGAAGCCGTGTTAAAGTATTTAAAACCAAATCTCTCTATACTTTGTTACACTGTGTCTTCAAACTTCACAGTCCCATAACAATGTGGTTGAGAACATATAGCATACCACACTGCAGGAAATGGCTCATTAATAAGGAAGTATTGTCAACTGTAAAGCTCTATTACATCAGAGACCACTTATTAGATGCCAAATTACAATAAATCAGGAGCAGTCCATTGGTGACAACAGCACTGGCACTAATTGTATGCAATATTCACATAATGTAATGTCAGTAAAGTATCAGATAACAAAGCTTTCCAGAAAAGCCTTAGACAACTGCACAGAACTATCAGTTCTATCAGATTGTGAAGTAGTATTGTCACAAATTTAGGTTAACAGAAGAAATCAAGAACTTTGGTACCTGACAGTATTACTGAACACAAGTTTACCTTTAAAAAAAAAAAAATTCCATCACATAGTTTTGAATCAGTTCATATAGCCGTGCAAAAGCCATTTCAAAAGAACAGAAAAAGAAAATACCTGTATCTTTCCTCCTGCAATGTCTGAGAAATAAAACCATAGTCTCTTTGAAACTGTGCTTTTAAATTCTGTATGTCATCAGCTAATTGGGACTGTGTCTCCTTTATTTCTCTCAGTTCCTCCAAGATCATGGAAAGCTTTGCTTGGCTGTCCAGAGCGTTTGTCCCACCAGGCCCAAAGGAATGGTTCCCATTACTATCTGCAGAGCCAGATGTCCCACTTGAGCACTCATCATCACTAACATATTTTGGTTTAGCAACAATAGTAGCACTGCCACCATAGGCCCTGGAACTAGTTTCTGGCCGAAATTCATCCAGGGTATTTTTCAGGTGAGAAATGTTGTCAGCACTACCAAATTTATTTCGGATCAAGTTTGCAAACTCTCTCGACTTGCTGAAAACAAACACTGGTGGTGTCAAGGAGACACCTGGCACACCCGATTTGCTGCTCTCAGCACCTTGGCCACTGATACGAGATTTGCCATGGACATCTTTTAAAGGGGGATGGATATCCTTCAAGTTATCTTTCGAAATATCTTTGGAACTTTTGGAAGATCCATTTTGTTCAATGTCTTTGAGCTTTCGGTGATACTGTTCCAATTTCTTCTGTAGCTGGGCAATGGAGTGGGCAGATTTCTGGTTCTTCTTCTCAAAGACTTGTTTAATTCGTCCAGCCTGCTGCTTGTCCGCACTGTTCACCAGTTTTAAATATTCAGCCACATTTCCATCACGGGCTGTTTGTTCAATTTTGATCTGTTCTGTAACTTTCAAAATTTTTTGTTTCAGGCTATCTGCATTAAGTTTGACTTTGTGAAATTCTAAGATCCCATCAGGTACATCAAAGTTGAGGTTGGTGTCTGAACCCCCACGGCGAATGTTAAGTGGCAAACTCAGAGTATTCATGTCATGTCTTTCCACCTGAAAAGAGATTAAAATTCAAATTGAAGACAGCTGTTTCTATGTTATATTTCAATTCTACCCAAAACTGGATTTCCCATCAAACTATTTATATCAAATACTGGTCAGAAAGTAACTTACGAGTTCAATATGTGTTGAACATATTTTAAAGTATTTCTCACAAGTTATGTTAAATAATGTATAAAGTGAAGACATGCTACTTATTCAGCCATGTACAATATGGGTATGAAAATACATGCTTGAGTTGACAAATGACAACCAAGTAGCTTGTCTTTTGCTTAAAAAAGTAAAAGTAATACGAAGAATCAAAACTAGAACATTATAGGTAAAGCCAGGTTTGGGGGTGGGGTGGGGAGGGGTTGTTTTTTTTAAACACAAAAATGCTTTACCAGCATCAGGAAACATTCCCTGTAGATTTTCTATTATCAAAAGATTTATATCGTTCATGAATGGTAAACATCCCACTGTAGCTGGATGGACATGTATTAGTGGTCAAGTTCTCTCTTTCTATATCTCTCCCTCTACTATCCAATATGCTTTACTGAGCTAAAGCCCAGTTACGGACCCAACTGATCAAACAAACAGTTGTTCTTACTCATCTAGACAAAGGTGTCTTGCAATTTACAGTAAGCTTTAGTGACAGCATGAGCCCCAATTTACAGTCAGATCCAATAGCATCCATTAGCTTTCAGTGTAGCGATCAGAGAGAGAACTGGACACCCATTTGACTTTTCAAGTTTGTTGAAGGTGTCCAACAACTGGTTTGTTTCCGCTAAGTTGATTATATTTTAATATCAGCCTGGCAGTGTGTGATTTAAATGCCCACAACTCTCAAGAAAAGAAGAGTGTCTGAAGTATTGGACTCCTATGATTGCGTTCAGTTGTAATCGCTTAGATGTTTTGCCCATTGAACTTGGTAAGTATTCTCCCGAAGTGTAATAAAGTAGATGAATAGTGATTAAGCCACTTGATGCTGATTATTGGCCAGAGCACTAAAGCTTGATTAATAATCTAGATAGCATATCAAAACAGCCTCAGTTTCCAAAGTACTAAAATATTTTCTCATATAAAATTACTGTGGAGTCGTGAAGTAGAATTTATCTAAGGAGAAAGTTTTCATATATCTGATCACTATTACACCAAAATATCCCCTGTCATGTAAGTGGGGGCACTTTGTTGAATCAGCCATAGCATCCAATTGATAGAGATTGCTTTTTTCAAATATACTGGCCATAATGGATTTCCCATGCATCACAAAGTCTTCATAAAAAAAAAGTTGTGCCAAAAAATATAGCCAGTCTTCAGCTAGCTTTGGAGAGAAAAAACTCCAGTCCAAATAAGTTAAAGGCATTAGTACTGACTCAAAACAGTCCCAGTAATAGGTAGTAAATCTTGGACAACCCTTTCACCACCACCACCACCCCCCGTCCCCCAAGTCCTCACATTGTATTTTGTTCTGAATGTCATGTCTTGGGTATTTTTCTACATAGCACCATAAACCACACAGAGTTTGGCAAGCATTTAATTAATTCACCGCTGTGATAAATGAGCATACAGCTTTTTAAAAGCTGAATAGTTAAAATAAATGCATTTTATCACTAAAAATAGCGTGTAGAGGAAGAAGTAGAATGATGCCAGGGGTTACTTGCAGTACATTGACCTTTTCATCTCTGAAGAGCTGGGCTTTAGACTTGGCAGTTTAGACCCTCAATGAAAGTGAGTTTAGTAGTTTCATCCTAGTCCCTCATTGCACTTACTGCACAAGTTGCCCCATGACAATAGAACCGATGAAAGAACACTACGCCTTGCATAGTCAGTTCTCCTCATGTATGAAATTTATTTCATCCATACAGAAGGGCATTTTGTTGAGCATTCAATGGCAAAACTGCTTTTAGACAAATCTCATGCATGGTTAGGGCTTTTTACTTATGCCTTTCTTGCATTTTGCCACTATAGGAATATGAATGGATGATGCAAGAATCAATTATTCAAGGTCCTGTGTAAGAAACATGCAATACAAATGCCTATTAATAAAAAATAAAATTAGTTTGGGACATAGCACAGAAAGGGTTTGGCTACTTTGTGTAGTGTGAACAGAATCTAACTACTGTATGCCTTTTTAGACTTGCAAGCATTGTCTACTACAAAGGGAGGAGAGGGCTAGCTCAGTGGTTTGAGCATTGGCCTGCTAAACCCAGGGTTGGGAGTTCAATCCCTGAGGGGGCCATTTAGGGATCTGGGGCAAAAATCTGTCTGGGGATTGGTCCTCCTTTGAGCAGCAGAGTGGACTAGATGACCTCCTGAGGTCCCTTCCAACCCTGATATTCTATGAATTGATGGAGTATAAAAAGCAGCTAGTGCAACACTGATGCTTCTTATGTTTTGGACCAAGCAGTCCTAAGAATGCAGAGAGCACAGTTCTGATATTGATTATTTCTTGTTAAAAATATTGGTTACTGTTGATGTCCCAGGGAGACTGGCCCCTTTAAGTGGAATCAGGGTCTAGTCTGCTTGTGACTGCCTTCTGCAGGACCACCAAGGTTAAATGACTGCCCCAGCTGACTACTTAAAGGTTAATTGGTGAATGACAGCCAGACCTAATAAAAAGGTTATCTGAGTTTAGTTAGGGTAAGTACTCCCAAGGAAACGGGAAGCTTCTGAGGAAAGAAGCTATCAGGAGAGCTCACCAGAGCAGAGAGTCTAGAAGGTGTACTCCTGGAGACAGGAGATTCTTAAAAGGAGAGCTACAGTTGTCAGGCATCCAAGGCGGCCTGGTCTCAGCAAAAGGATCTCCCAAACAGTTGTAGGAAGCCCAGCCTGCCAGGAACAATGTGCTGCCTTGGCGAAGAGCTGCAGCTGACTGGTCTCCATGGAGTTGGACCCAGAGGAGGACCTTACCCAGGTAAAGGCAAGAGATCTAACTCCAGAGAAACGGATCTAAGTCGAGAGAACCCTGGTGGTAATGGGCCTGGGGTTATGCTTATAAGAAGCACACAGGATCTTTTTCAGGGAAAAAGGCAATCGCTGCATTTATGGAGAATACAGCAGTTAGCATATGCTTTTCAGTTTTACACACGCACACAATGCACACAGTCCTGCCAGTTGATGTTTATAGTTACCAGTACAGAATCTGGATCAATCTAGTGGCCAGCCAGATTGGTCGCAGAGGGGAGCTGGGCTCTGTCGGTCACGATCTGATGCTCCTGGAATTGTGGCAAGATGAACCCAAAGTCCCATGGCCAAGCACCCTGTTCTTAGTCTTTTTTTCTCTGTCGAAGTCTATGGATTCTTCTGTTAATAAAGAGACCTTCCAAATAAAGAGACCTGAAGGTCTGCCTGAATGTTTATATCCCATGTGCAGGGAAATCAAGGGAGGCCTAACCCTCAGCGCCAGGCCTGACTACAAGCAGGTGCCCCAAGACAGTCTGCACTACTGGCAGTCTATTCAGGTTCTTATGCTAGTCCACTCACTGTGGTATCTGAGCACCTCACCAGTTTGCTCACATGAAAAAATATTGAGCAATATGCTCAATGAATCAAACAGGATTATTTACCCCCTTCTTGCTTGCATAGAACACTAATAATAATTACATATGTGCGAATCAGCTCTATTAAGCCAATCCCATTTCAGTATTAATTTAGATTCCACACACAGCGGTTCAATGTTCCATCCGAAAATTGTGATCAAAATACTACACTGTTAAGGTGGGTCACTGATGTACAAGATCTTATTTCCAGCAATACTTGTATTTCCAGAATGGTCTTAGACATTATATCGAACAGTAAAAATAATTACTTAGCTTTATATACCACTTTTCAAACAATAGCTAATAAATCTTCACAATACTTCTGGGACAGATAAGCATCTCCAATATTACATGTGCCAAAACTCAGGCACAGTGACATTAGATGACTTGCCCAAGGCCACACAGAGAGTCAGTGTCAGAATCAGGATTATAACTCAGGAGTTTATGTAGTCAGTCCACTAGCCCACATAAATGAATGTCTGATCAGAAGCATTTACTGTATCTGGCTAAATCAACAAAGGAGATGGCGGGAAGCCTAGTATAAAATATTAGCTTCCAGAAACAATGCAAATCACTTTTCAATAAACCTTGACACAAAGTTATCCTAAAATAAGTCCGTGAACCACACATACACACGCAAGTCAGACTTGTCACTGATGTTATCCAGTACAAACTGTACATTGCTTCCAGAAATGGGTGGTTCTGACTACAATCTTTATAGTGTTTACTTCCTTTAGTACAAAAGTGTTCTAAAAATATTTTGCAATAATTGGATAGAAGCCTGAATCAGGTCTCTTCTCCCTCATGTCCCTTACTGCAAAGTGCTGGAACAGCTAATGGTCACAAAGTTCAGTTCTTACCCATGCTATGTGCCTTCCCCTCCCTACCCGGTCAGGAAGGTATAAAGACAAATCAGGCAAATATGAAGTTCACATCAGCCAAAAAAGGTGTTAAGCAAGTCACCTTTGCAGGCAGTGGCAGCACCAGTTACCTTCATGCTAACCATGCAAGGAGCATATCAGGACCATCTGTGTCTTGCATCAGAGAAGGAGAGCCCTTAAAAAAAAAAAAAAAAAAAGTCTACCTGGGGAGGTCTGAAAGGAGTGGAAATATACTGTCTTAACTAAAAGAAAAGCAGTAAATGGGAAACTGGAATAGAAGCTGTTGAGCAGCAGAGGAAGCAATCCTGCGACAGACGTGGCACTAGACCAGAATGAGGAACCCAAAGCATTAGCTAAGAGCCTGAAGGAATCTACTGTGCTTATGTGGTGTTAGACACACATCCCATTAACTCCCTGGAGGAGCGGAGGAGACTCAGACTCATGCAATGGCTGTTGATGGAAATGTTAGGCTTTTTTTGCGGGGTGAGGTGTAAGAGTGGGGGACAGAGGTGTGGGGGGGTAGAACAGTGCTATGTTGTGGAGGGAAGGACCACACACCATCCCCAAAAAGCCTAGTCGAGAGCTATTTGTACCATTTACACTGCTTCAGATAGCTTTAGTGATTTATAGTCCAGGAGCTGAGCAGCCAGGGCCTTTCCTGCTGGGGAAGCCAGAGTTCAACAGCGCACTGGATGGGGGTCTACAAATGCCTATTTAAAATGTGTAGAATAAATAAAAAGCAAACAAACAGCCCAGCAGGTCAGATCACAGCCTTTCAGGGGTGCTGGGACAATTTGTATAATGGGGATGCTGAGAGCCATTGGACCAAACTGCAAACCCTGTATATGATGGAAACCACTTCAAGCCAGGGTGCACCCCCAGTTCCAGCACCTATGCAGCCTTTATGCACTCAGGCTACGTCTTCACTACCCACCTGAATCGGCGGGTAGAAATCGATCTCTCGGGGATCGAATTATCACGTCTTGTTGGGACGCAACGATCGATCCCCGAATTGACGCTTGTACTCCATCAGCACAGGTAGGAGTAAGCGCTGTCGATGGGGGAGCCGCGGTGGTTGATTTGCCGCCATCCTCACAGCGGGGTAAGTCGGCTCAGATATGTCAAAGCTATTCGCGTAGCTGAATTTGCATATCTTAAATCAATGCCCCCCCAGTGAAGACGTAGCCGAAGAGACCTTTCCTGGACTACCCACGTGAGCCCTTCCTAGGCTGAAGTACAGTAATCCAGAGAGGACATTAGACCAGCTGTTCAGAACACTGAACCAGGTACAGGGCTAAGGACTTTAACACTGGCCAAACAATTTACATGCATATCCTCTGTCTAGTATAAATGCATTTTGGAGAAGTGGGGGTTGGGTAAGAGGCAACCTGATGTAAATAAAGTGTATTGTTTTTAGATCTGCTTGTGCTTTGAAAAGTGGCTCCACAAAAATGGCAATGGGGAATTATTTGTGTTAAAATAGTGCCTATATGTCGTCCAATCAGGTCAGGGTCCCACTGTATTAGGGACGTGGCAAAAAAAACAGTCCATGCCTCAAATAGCATAGGTCTTTTCTTAAAATGATATTTTTAGGTGTGTGTGAAACAAAACACATGAGGAGAATGGAGAAACAGGGATGAGTGCATATACTTTCCATAGACTGACTGTGTGCACAGCCTAGAGGTAGTTTGGGGGGTTTCCCCTACTAGTGGAAACAAAGCCAAAAAGTCAACGAGAGATCTTTATCAAATATGCTCAGTTCATAATTCCCTCCTCCTACTGTGTCTTTCAAGTCCTTTCTTCTTCCTGAAGTCTACTGGAGCAGTCTCTGATGTAGAAACCCTAAGCTAACCCTTCAAGGTATGTCTACACTGCAAAAAACACCCACAGCAACACAATTCAGAGCCCGGGTCTACAGACTGTGGCTCATACTATGGCACTAAAAATAGCCATGTAGACATTCCCACTTGGGCTCTAATGCCAAAGGGGGGGCGGATTCATTTCAGAGCTCGAGCAGGACCATCTACCCAGCTATTTTTTTTGTCCATAATGCAAGTCCCTCAAATCTGAGTCTGCAGACTAGGGCTCTGAGACTTGCAGCTGCAGGTGTCTTTTTGCAGTGTAGACATACTCTCAGGGCATATCTACACTGTACTCCAAGCCCAGATCTGTGGGACACAAGCTGGTGGACTCGGTGTTTCCAAGCCCATGTTTAAGTATCCACACTGCATTGTAAGCCTAGGTTTAAAATTGCTGGACCAAAGTTTCACAGCCATGCAAACATGTCCATACTGCACTATGCAGACCTTCTGATAGGTCCATAGCTTGAACTGTGGCCACACAGGAAAATGAGAGGGATTGTCATAGGAGGCCCTGATGTATGGAACCTGTTCCTCTTGATGTCATCTCACAGCCAGTCTATTGTTTTAATACAACATTACCGTTTGTGAGGCTGTAAGCAAGGACACATCAGGAAAGCTGAAGTTACGTTTCCAACATCAGTGTCACACACAGCCCTCGTTGAGCTCTCCCTCATTAGGCTACTGTGTTTGGATCCCAACAAGTTAGATCTGTGTGGTCTTAAGCTTCCCTAGGTCTGAAGTAGGGTGCAGTGCTGTCTCTTTCCTGGGGTTCTGTGGCACACTTCCCGGGCATTGGCTCTGTCGGTTACCCTTTCACGGAAGTGGGATCCCGCTGGCCAGCTGCACTCGACCCCCACTCAGTTGCTTTAAACCCTTTCCCAGGGCTGCAACCTAGGAGGCACTCTGGGTTTACAGCTCACCTCTTTGGGGACATGCGATAAAAGAAGCAAACAGACAAGTTTTGTACCTATGTGAATTCCCTACCTCAGTTTTCTAACCATTCTGAAACATTCTTTGGGCTTAGGGCAAAGTCCTCTAAGGCAGTGGTTCTCAAACGTCATTGCACCACGACCCCCTTCTGACAACAAAAATTACTACAGGTTCCTGGGGGGGCGGTCGGGGAAGCCCAAGCCCCACCGCCCCAGGGCAGGGAGCCAAAGCCAAAGTCCAAGGGCTTCAGCCCGAGGTGGGGGGGCCTGTAACCTGAGCCCTGCCATCCAGGGTTGAAGCCCTCTGGCTTTGCCCCCAGGTGGAGGGGCTTGGGCTTCGCCTTCAACCCTGGGCCCCAGCAAGTCTAACACCAATCCTGGCGACCTCATTAAAATGCGGTCGCGATGCACTTTGGGGTCCCGACCCACAGTCTGAGAACCCTTGCTCTAAGGAGTTCAGGATCCCAGTTCTTCACATGGCTTTCTCCTCCAAATGACAGTCTCTTTCTTCCTCTCTCCTGTGCAGTTTCCTTCTGTTCTCTTTCCCAAGCTTCCGCTTATCCCCCTCCCATCCCCATAATCTCAGGCTTTATGAGAGTCATCCGGAGTTTGTAAATCCTACCTATAAAACCCAGCCTTTGTTCTCCTTCTGGGAAATTCCACTGCTCTAGATTCCTGGCCCCTACATAGAAGTTGGAAAAATTTGGTTTCCCCTAAGCTTCAGCCATCCCCTTGTCCTAAGATGCTCCCATTTGAATGGGAGCCATTCAGGTTAACGAATCTCCACTGTCATGCCTGTGTCACCAACCCCTGGAATTTCACTCTATCACGGAGGTAAAAAAAGACAGAGAAGGCAAACAAAGCCCTACATTCAAAATGGAGTTTGCAATCTGACCCAGATACACGTACAGAATCCCCAACATCAAACAGAATTTATAAACTGTACATAGATTCCCAAAATCATCACAATCAGTAAAGCCAAAATATCTTTTTTTTCATTTACTCCATATAAGGAAATACAAAACACAGCACACCCAGAAGTTACATTACTATTGCTATTGGAACCACAATTTTTGAATTTGACACTCTCTTGTTAACACTGCATCAACTGCCCTTTATTGTATTTATTTTTTGTGTGTGGCATGTAATAATAATACAACTCTTGTACAGGGATCTCACTGGACATGCTTAATGAAAAGCATACAGTTTCAAAGTACTTCTACCTATGAGGAACACAAGGGGTGCCTTTAGAAGAGTGTTTTGACTAGAAGTGTACACCTGTTCCAATTTATCCAATAGGAGACCAGAAAGCAGCTGGCACAGACCCAGAGTTAGTGAAGTTTTGGGATGGTGATCCTTCCTATCTCATTTCAGACTAAGAGCTTATTTACACACCAACTATAAACCAAATAACTAAATCAGTTTTAATTCACATCTAAATTATTTTGTTGCAAATCTGCATGTAGACGCACCATCACTTTGGATTCAGAGGCATCCACATGTGCTGGGCAATTAATTGCATCCTTTTATGAAGGACTGTGACTCTTGGTAACATGCTTGAAATAGTAGATGGCTTTGCGGCAATGGGATTCCCTAACTGCAGAGGGGCAATAGATGGTCCACATATCCTAATTTTGGTGCCGGATCATCTATGGTATTGCAGGTGCTTGTGGATCACCGTGGCTATTTCACTGACATCAACACAGAGTGATGCAGGAAGGTGCATGACACACGCATCTTCAGGAACACAGGCCTATACAGAAAGCTCCAAGCAGGGACTTTCTTTCCAGACCAGAAGATTCCAATGGGGAATGTCAAAATGCCCATAGTGATCTTGGGAGACCCAGTGTACCCCTTACTCCCATGAAGCCTTACATGGGAAACCTGGACAGTCGCAAGGAGCGCTTCAATAACAGGCTGAGCAGGTGCAGAATGACCGTGCCTTTGACAGAATAAAAGCATGCTGGTGCTGCCTTTATGGCAGGTTAGACCTAAATGAGGAAAACATTCCCATGGTCATAGCAGCCTGCTATGTGCTCCATAATATTTGTGATGCTAAGGGGGAAAAGTTTCCCCTGTGGTGGAGCGCGGAGGCAGATTGCCAGTCTGCTGAATCTGAGCAGTCAGATACCAGGGCTATCAGAGGGGCACAATGCGGGGGCTTATTCAAATCAGGGAGGCTTTGAGGCAACATTTTGACAATGAGCTCCAATAATGTGTCTTTCTAGACAGCACTCTGCCATGCTTTGCTAACATGCCACCTTGCATGAAAATTTTGATGACTCCTGACCGTGATTTGTACTTGGCGAATGATCAGATTGCCAGTGTGTATTAATTCCAGCAGCAACCACGTGTGGAGAAGACAAATAATGATCAGTTATCTTTCAGAGAGTATGTTTTTATTAAATACCAATTAACAAAGCACACAAAAGCTTGGTGGGAAGGGAGATCACAGTGCAGGGCAGCATAGGCTCTTATAGTTGTGTGTAAGTCCAGTTATCTTTCTGGAAGCTGTCCGAAGCGGTGGAGTGAATGGAGTACTTTGTCAATATAACTTTGCCGCAGAAAGCTCTATGCCTCTCGTCGAGGTGGATTTATTTTGTCAGCAAAGCAGGAGAGTTTTGTTGGTGGAAGGAACATTGTAGTGTCTACACCTCCACCCTTTTAGCGAAGAAAGCTGACTTGTCGACAAAACTCTGTAGTGTAGATAAGGCTTCAATGCGTGGGTGTGCTCTGAGAGTTGATACAAGACATTTTGTATCCCTTTTTCTAAATCGATTATCTTGCTCATTTCTTACTACTTGTGAGAAACACTTCCCCACTGGGAGGGAGGGGGAAAAGTTGACTGGTGGGGCTGCCAGCGAGCGGGCGGGAGGGGAGCTTGGCTGCTGGTGGATGCAAAGCACCTGCTAATTTAGCACCCAGAGTCAGCACCTATGTCCTCCTGCCTTCCTCACTGCCCCCATTCTCTGGTTTGTAGGGCCTTTCCCCACTCTGATTCATCACCCTCTACTTACACAAATACTTCCCTATTCCATGTAGATAAGTTACTGAAAAATCATGAAATGTGCCTGTTCTGCACTATAGCCAACTTTATGATTTTATTGCCAAGCTTGTGCTATTTTATGTTTTTCTTTAAGCCCCAACTCTCTGCCACAGGGCCTTTAAAGTTTCATTCCTACTGTGGAGTCCAAAAGTGTTACCATTTAGAGATTTTAAAATCACTTTAAAACTGGATAGAATCACCATGTCTGGTTTGCATGAATTGTTTCTTTGATGCTGCTGCAAGGCTTCATTTATAAACAACAGAACAATGATTCCATCAAGCAGATTTTGATTTGTTTTAATTCTGCAGCAGCACATCCTGAATACAAACAATTGCATCTTGTTCCGCACATGAACTGAATCATTTGCTTATCCTCTCCTTCACTCCCTTCTCCTCACACTGGATCAACAAAGGAAGCTCAAAAAATACAAGTGTCTGCTCTCAAAAGAATTGCAGATATATACAGTTCATTAAACAGGTGCAAACAGTTTCATATCCTACATAATATACTGAATTGTCCAAGTGATAATAAAAATTTGCAAAAGCTACATGACAGGTAGAATAGCTAACAATTAGTGAGTTGGCAAATGTCAATTTTCAGTGCTATGCAAAACATTGTAATTGTTCCAAGGCTAGCTGCAATTCTCCCTCCCTTGCCACACCCCCCCCCCCCCCCAATGTGTCAGGCTTCATGCCTTTACCTTTCCTCAGGTGAAAACATGCAATTCTCCCACTCTTAGGGTACGTCCAGACTAGTAATCGATCTATTGGGGATCAATATATTGCGTCTCATCTAGACATGATATATCGATCCCCAAATGTGCACCTGTTGACTCCAGAACTTCACCAGGGCAAGCGGCGGTAGCGGAGTCGACGGGGGAGCCACGGCCGTCGATCCCGCATCGTGGGAGACCCGAGGTAAGTCAAAATAAGATACGTCGACTTCAGCTACACTATTCCCGTAGCTGAAGTTGCATATCATACATCAACCCGCCCTCCCCCCCCCCCGCAGTGTAGACCAGCCCTTAGGGTAGGTCTACTCTGCAAACAGTGGTGTGCAAGAGTCACTTTTCATCCAGCCAGTAGGCCTTGTCTTCTCAGTTTCCTGGGCTTTTGGTTAGGCTGCCCAAAATCGCTTTGGTCAACTCTAACAAGAGGCTGAGAGTCAGTCTCCTCTGGGAGGACTGCTGTTCCATGATCTTGTCAAGTGTTCTTGGAGCATCTTATCTCCACTCATTGATTTCCCTCTTGTTTGTTTCCCCAACAGTCCTGTTGGCTTAGCCCAGCAGAGTCCTATAGTAAACATCCCAATATTTATCCCCATATACTCAAAGTAAACACTCCAATAACCAGCTCACAGAATATTCTGAAGTTATTATAGAGCTGCTCCATATTCACCACAAATTGTACTTCAGAATTAAATACAATATGTTCTTTCAGGGACTAGATTTGTGTATATTTAACTAACAGAGCAAATAAGGCATGCTGGTGTGTTTTAATGGTCCCATCATACTGTGCAGCAACACAAGAGCTTCAGCTTAGTAAAAAAGATAGTCACTAGTCTAAAAAAGTGTAAAAAATATATGCAAGTCCAAAAAATGAGTATGCATATCCTATATAATTATAAAATGTATGCAAGCTTATCTTACTAGTACTGTAGGCAGTCCTAAATAACTTCATTAGATTAAAAATCCATGCACAGCGTCCCTAGAAGTAGCAATAAACCCAGCACAACCCACAGAAAACAGCTACTTTTCAAGGCAGCACTGGATCAAGTCAGGTCACAAAAATATGTGCACTCTGTAAAGTTTTATACCCTGTCCTTTCATTCTACTGTATCATCACAATCCACTGAGAACAGCAAACTGGTGCTGCACTAGCAGCCTGGGCCCTGAGTCAGCTGTGTACAATTATAATGAGAGCTATAAAGCAGCTCAGATTCTGCCAAAACGCTTTCAAGAACCCAAATCATCAGCTGCTGGTTAGTAGCAACTAGTCTGATGCTAGCACATAACTTTATAGTAACATTAAAATGCTCAAAATATTAAGATATACCCCTACGTTACAACACACACAAATGCCATAAAGACTATGGGCTGGGACTAAACTATTTGACTACCCCTCACATACACCATGCATGGCTACCGGCGCCTTCGGTCCAGGTATGCAGGAGAAAGTGGGCCCTGTGCGCATAAGAGTAAGTGGGCAGGAAGGGATCGGAAGAGGGCAAAGCCTTGGCTCTGCCAGCACAGGGAATGTCAGAAATTGGGAAGCAGCAAATTACTATTTGCTTCCCTGAGGCAAAGAAGATGGTGGGAGGTAATTGAGCCTCAAAGAGATGTCTCTGAGGCACAAAATTTCCCAGGGCTACTATTGGGGTGGTGAAGGCAGTGCCCAAAGACATAATCTAGCTCACTGTTAAGAGCATGTTAAGGTTACATAGTTAAAGTACTCCCCCCGCACACACACCAAGTGCCCCTGTAATTTGAGCACTGTTCAAAAGTGGGGAAACAACAATGTTCTCCCCAGGGCCATCCTTAGGCATATGCAGCATACGCGGCTGCGTAGGGCACCCGAAAATTTGGGGCACCACCAGGATACCAGGTAAGAGTGGGTCTTCTCCCGCACAGTTTCTCATTCAGCTGCGGAGTATAATTTATAAACTATTTAAACAAATATGTTGTGCAGACAATCAACTGTTGACAAAAATTATAAAAGTATAATCAAACTTGACAACGCTATCATAAGTGTGACATTTACATTTTTTCCTGGTTGAGAAAAATAGTGTTCATGGCGTCTCATGTTTTCAACACCATGAATTGAAAATGGCGTCCGCCCACTATGAAACAGAGGAAACATCTGTGACCTTGGAACATGGAAATAAGTCGAGGCTGGAGTACCAGTCTCCTGGATTCAGGGAGGGGATGATGGCGGCTAGGGAGACCATGCGGAATTTCAACTTTCTGAGAGACTTGTTGAGGCAATGCAGGTCCAGAATTAGGGATTAGGAAGGGTGCGCTTCGCACCGAGGCACTAGGCAAGTCTTGGTGGGACGGCTCAGAAGCCGGACGAAGGGGAGCCTCCAGGAGGAGAGCCTGCAAATGAATATCCCACTCTCTGAGTCCTTGGTCAAAAATGTTTACAAATACAACACTTACCCTTCACATGTGATTCCCCCAAACACTTGAGGCAGCTGCTGTGGGGGTCATTTTCAGGCATAGACCTGTTACTGTCTGCACAGGGTTTAAACCCCAGAGACCGGGGCATGCCCCGCCTGGGGTGAAGTCCCTGCTGGGACTCTACCTCCTAACAACACTTAACTACTTAACTCTAACTACTATAAACAACTATTTACAAGGCCCTAAGGCTTGAAGTCAGAGAGACGAAACCGCTAACCCTTGCTATGCAAGGAAGGGCGCTTTGACTAACACCACAGGCAGTAAGAAGGAACTGAGAGGGCGTGGGGCTGGCCGTGCCTGATATACCAATGCATGAGCACGGCATTCAAGGGGGAGCCACAGCCAACCCTACGGATACCGCTAAGGCAAAAACCTCTGACGACCATGCACGTGGGCGCGTGCACACCTAGAATGGAATCGACATGAGCAAGCTCTCAAAGAAGAAAATGTTTTTAACATTGCATTTGAAACTAATTTATACTGACCTTACAATTACACTGACTGTATCCTGTGTCAAATTTAAAAACAGAAGAAAAGAAAGCCAGAAACTAGCTAGAGTCAAGAGACTTGTCTTTGTCTGGATGCAAAATAGTATAGTCTAATGTCATGGCGATGATTGTCATATTTAAATATCTTCCTCATTTCATTGTTATTGTAGTTATTTTAAAGTCAGTTTAAAAAACCCTACATTGATTGATTGTGTGTTACTGTGTTTAATTGTAATACAAAAACAATCAATGACTGTTTATTCTTTTGAATTGCAGAGGGCATGGCTTTAGGTGTGTAATGAAGATGACATATTTCTGGTCTCCTCTTTCTTCCCACACCACACCTCATACACAGAAGTAAGTAGGCTCAGTCCTTGAGCTACTGAGTTTTAAGATAGTTTTTTGATCCCCCGCCTTCAGATAAAGGAATGCCTTTATATGAAGAAGAGAGTTGTTTTCAATCTCCTTATTAACATTACTTCCACTAAATTATCTGGGACAAAACCTAGTTCCATTGAAATAAATGGCAAAACTCTCCCTGACTTCAAAGAGACCAAGATTTATCCTTTTGCCTCCTGCAGAACAAAATCAGCATTTTCTTGCTTACATTTCTCTAACTGGAAACATCTTATGTGCTTCTTTTACTAATTTAAGATCAAAATAAAAATATCAGAGTACAAAGCTAGACTTTCCTCTCAAGACAATCAGTTTTCCTTAAGTGTCTCTCCTCCAGAAGAAAACAGGTAACTTTTGTTACCAAAGTTAATATAGATGACATATTTACAAAATAAAAATACTAACCAAAACTGAAAATATTTAAAGAAATACTGAAAGACAACCTTGTACAGCAAGGTTTTCCACTGTGGTAACTTCCTGAACTAATTTGGTGTCACAGTCAAGAATAATTTACAGTTAGAATTCCTAACAATAAAATCTTTATTCTTTATAACAACTAGGCAGGGATCCTCAGCCTTTCTTTCTGAGCATCTCCTTCCGCACCCCCCACCCAACATGCTATAAAATTCCACGGCCCATCTGTGCCACAACTATTTTTCTATATTTAAAAGCCATGGCCAGCGAGTAGCCAGAGAGGAGCAAGCAGGGTAATTACCCGTGGCCCTGTGGCACAGGGGCCCCCACGAAGCTAAGCTGCTCAAGTTTTGGCTTCGGCCCTGGGTGGCAGGGCTTCAGCTTTCTGCCTTCTGCCCTGGACCCCAGAAAGTCTAATGTCAACCCTGCTTGGCTGGCCCCCTGAAACCTGATCGTGGCCCCCCAAAGGGCCTCAGACCCCTGGTTGAGAACTGCTGAACTAGGGCAGTTCTCCAAATTGTGAAGGAAGTACCCTAATGCGTATGCAAAACACTCCTATAACTGTGTAATGCAGTCTGCGCTGGAGAAAATAAAATAAATACATCAATATTTAACTTCATCAAATAAATCCAGACTCTCAATAAATGAATACATAAATAACAAATTGCAGCTTCCTGATGAAGTAGCCAAGAGGGTTTTCTAGTGAATCTGGGGTTTGTGTGATGTTTTCAAATATCAACCTATCAATTCAAAATAGTTCTACACCAAATATGAGTTCACAAAGAAAGTGACAAAACCTTATGCTGAAAAAACAACACTTTAAAGTTGATTTTGCAGCAGTTTATGTAAAAAAAAAAAAAAAAAGTGTTTTGGGGTTTTGTTTTGTTTTTTAAGCGAAAGAGTTCTGAGTTTTTGTTCCTGCTGGTACTAATTTCTGTGAAAAGCATATTAAATACAGGAAAATTAATTTTAATGCCTGTTTTTGTCCCCTCATGGTGTTCTAAAATGTACAGACAGATGTTAGAATGACTTTAGGAGACAACCAAGTTGAGAGCCTCTGACAAAGAAAAGGAATCCTGATTGGTTTTTTATCAGAGTATGACTTCGTTTCCTACAGTCCTCATTTTCCAAAGATTAAATATATTTCATATGGTTGCTGATAATATTGTATCATATTATATATATAAAATATAAAAATAAAAAAAAAATATATATATATATATATATAAAAAAAAAAATATATTCTTTATTAATAATGCATTTTGCTAGCTGTTTTTAAATTAATATTAATAAACCAAATCCTTTGGGCAGCATCCAATTAAGCCCAATACAGAAAGTTTATCACTGAAAATGCTATGCCTTGCAATGTGGCATTTCATCTGTAATGATGCATGACTAAAACTGTTGGAATCCATCCCCTATTTCCCTCCCTGTTTTCACCATAAAACACAGCCCATCTCTTATTTTATCAGTAGATTGCCATCAGTTTGACTCTATTCTTATTAATCCGTATTAAAACAAATATTGAATACCTACACATCTACTAACATAACCTTCACCACTGCATTAGTGCACTAAAAATTCCATTTCACAAACTACAAATCAATAAGATATATTCATTTTAATTAGAGACTAAAAATACAGGAGACTTGTCCAGCTGAAAAGTCAAAATGATACACCCAGTTAGTGAAAATTAAAAATTCCACAGTTAAATGATCTAATCCATGAAACAAGACAATTCCACAATTCGTGGGATTTATTATATAGAGTTTAAAAAGCAAAAATCAATTATAAAATGGTCTGGATTATAGAAAAGGTTCAAGTAATTTTGTATTGACATGGATATAATTTTATGACAGCATTCATTTTATTTAAATTTCAGGGATTAAAAAAAAAACATTGGCTGAACAACAGCCTCTAATTAAATTTCAGGAAAATTTTTAAAATGTAGATTCACAGCCACTATTACAATAGGGTTACCATATCTAATAAATAAAAAAAGAGGACCCTCCACGGGCCCTGGCCCTGCCCATTCCCCACCCCTAGCCCCACCCCAACTCCGCCCCTTCCCCGCCCTAACTCCACCCCCCTCCTCCCTCCCACTCCCAGCCACGGGGAAAGGGCTGCCCCAGCGCTACCGGCTTCAGGGTTTGCCGGGCAGCCCCCAGACCCTGCGCCCCCGGCGGGCGCTTCCCCTCCCGGGCTCCAGCAGCGCAGGGTCCAGAGGCATGGGGGCTGACCAAAGCCCATAGCGCTCGGGCAGCTCGGCTCTTAAACAGAGCCAAAGAGTCAGGGGAGGAGCAGAGCTGCCGCGGGAGGGGAAGTGCCCGGCCGGCATTTTCCCGGACATGTTCA
>NC_048298.1:80209210-80238489 GCF_013100865.1 Trachemys scripta elegans
GGGAAAAAGAGGACGTATGGTAACCTAATTAAAATGTAGTTCAAAAACCTCTGAAGTGTTTCAAAACAAGCTGAAGTAGTAATTTTGCATCCCTCATGCGGTACTACATACCCCTACTAGCAAATCAAGGGAGACTTTTCCTTATATGGAGGTTTGCGAGCTGAAAGTTATCCATCTATAATGTTTGGCTAGGATTAAAATGTCAGGGGTGGAATGAATTTCCGCAGGAACTAAGGACCATCACAAAACTTCACCACCTTCTGCTCCAAGTACAAGCTGCCTTTTGTTTGACTTTTCTTTCTCTAACAAAACACAGACATTAAACAAAACAAATCCACCCTACAGAAGCTAGCAAAACCAAACACTGCCGAAAAAAAAAAAAAAGTCACCAACCCCTCAATCCCCACAAAATACCCCCAAACAACAGAGAAAAATTCCTACCAAAATACACCACCACCCTGTATACACAATTCTCCCCCTTGGGAGCGGATCAGAGCACGAACAAACCACATGTGAGATATTAGTCATGCTGCTAAATCCACTACTTGAAGGTGCTCAGAATCTACAGCAGGGGTCGGCAACCTTTCAGAAGTGGTGTGCCGAGTCTGCATTTATTCACTCTAATTTAAGGTTTCGCGTGCTAGTAATACATTTTAACATTTTTAGAAGGTGTCTTTCTATAAGTCTATAATATATAACTAAACTATTGTTGTATGTAAAATAAATAAGGTTTTTAAAAGTATTTAAGAAGCTTCATTTAAAATTAAATTAAAATGCAGAGTCCCCTGGACCGGTGGCCAGGACCCGGGCAGTGTGAGTGCCACTGAAAATCAGCTCATGTGCCGCCTTTGGCACGTGTGCCATAGGTTGCCTTACCCCTGATCTACAGTGATAAGTGCAGTGTAAGAACCTATCAGTGAAGGAACTACCCACAGACTTTATTTTATTACCTTAAGGCATATTTGGCAAAGTACTCATACACAGGTAATGAACAAAGCTTTTTTAAAAGCAGTATAATTAATTAAATGCTTATCTGGGAGATTGCCAGCAACAGGGGGCAGAGATAAAGACCACACACTAATTATAAACACAGAAGTATCTTGTACTAATACAATATGAAACCTATCCTACATAGAGATGCTTTAAATAAAAGTTGACTCTACATACAGTAGGTTTGGTCAAAGACTTTGTTGTAGGAGACAGCAGGGTCAATAATAGGTAATAATACCAATGGCAGTAGTAAGTGTTGCCTACGACAGAGACAGACATGTATGGCAGTTTGTAGCATGTATTGGCATCACTGCCTTTCCTTTGGGTAAGTGCTATGAGCGCCTGACCCTTCATATTAAAAGCTCTTTGATTTATTCTGCTTTCATTAAAACTGGAGGAGGGAGGAGAGAATTAAGGGCCAGTCTTTAACTTTTAGAATCACAATTTAATTTAGATCTAAATGTCCTAAAGGAAATCTTGGCGATTTCATCTTAGTCCTCCAGAGGCCATACTGGTTAAAAGAATCATTCAGGATTACAATCAGAAAAGACTATATTACACAATATCCAATTGCACCTTGTCCCAGGATGAGATAGCTAGTTCCTCTCAGGTAATGTACAATGCTAATAAAGAGGAGCAGGAATTCTTCAGATTATATTCTGGCAAATCTTATTTGAGTTGAGAGAGATTTGCTTTAGTCAGATGCCTACTGTAGCCAACTGATGTTATCTATAGCTAACAATGTTATTTCATAAGCAATGTTAATTATAGCTTAGATTTAAATATATAATACACACACACTCTATTCAATTTGGATTAATAAAAACAGTCTGTTAGTGAAATGAGATTTTCTGTTTAACACTTCCCTAATACAAATCATTAAAATGTCGCAGCAGAGTGAGTTTTAAATAAAAATCTGCATCAACAAATTTGTAGTGTTTTATACCTCAGTTATCTCTTTCCTGCTATCGTTTTTGTGCTGGCTTTACTAATTCTTGTATGTTCTTTTTCTTATTATCTTAAAATAATTCTATTATTTTGCTGTTTATCTGGGATGTATTTTACCTAGAAGTTAGACTGTAAATCTTCACAGACAATACATGCTGATTCCTGTTTGGATGGAAATATTCATATATCAAAGCGTACAGGAAATTAAAGTTATCCTGAAATAATCTGGCTCAGTACAACAGTAGCAACAATTTCCACGAGACTACATATGCAACAGTTAGAGATAAGCTTAACATTTTAAAATGTAAGCTTTAATTCTACATGATACAAAATCCCAAGCCCCCGTATCTCTGCAATCTATGCATTTTCTATTTGAAAAGATTTTTGATGAGCCAGCTCATAACATAATGCTTAATTATTACAGCACAGTCTCAAAAGCAGGTGGACTTTATTAAATCCCCAGGAGTATGTATTGTGAATTCCACAGTGATGGTAACCTGACTGATACAAAGCAGTATGATGAAGAGACCATTTCCAAGTTGGAAGTTAATATGGGTTTCTCTCCAGCCCCAAATTGTCTCCAGCCTGGCTATGAAGCAATACAGATTGCTCTGTTCTAGAGTGGCAATAAAAACCCTACCATCACCACATTTTTAAAGTGAAGGTAGATCCTACTAGTCTACTCCCTCTAGTCACTGAAGACTCTCCTCCCAAGGAACTGAGTCACATACTCCACCCAGCTCAATTTCTATGCCAAGTATATGAGAATAATAGAAAATGCTCAGAGTAGCTTTTGATGTTAATACTAGTTACTTCTTCGCTGCCTCAAGGGAAGTAGTAGAGAGGAGATGTGCACCTGCCCCAGCCACTGCTCTCTCGGTCAGACAATAGACAAAGAGAATGGGAAGTCCACATAGAAGCTGATTCAAGACACATCCATGTGCACTCTTGTGGCAATGCAGAAAGCTAACTTTCACCTACAGGCTGTGAAAGCCTAGACGAGTGGCACTCAACCTTTCCAGACTACTGTACCCCTTTCAGGAGTCTGATCTGTCTTGAGTACCCCCAAGTTTCACGTCACTTAAAAACTACTTGATTACAAAATCAGACATAAAAATACAGAAGTGTCACAGCACACTGTTACTGAAAAATTGCTTACTTTCTCATTTACCATATAATTATAAAATAAATCAATTGGAAAATAAATATTGTCCTTACATTTAAGTATATAGAGCAGTATAAACAAGTCATTGTCCGTATGAAATTATAATTTGTACCGACTTCTCTAGTGCTTTTTATGTAGCCTGTAGTAAAACTAGGCAAATATCTAGATGAGTTGATGTACTCCCAGAAGACCGCTGTGTTAACCCCAGGGGTATGTGTACCCTGGTGGAGAACCACTGGCCTAGAACACAGAGCTAGAAAAAGCAATGCAAGGCAGAGCACTCACTGGCATGAGCACCCGCACACCTCCCCATCATGCCCTCTACTTCCCTTTTTGCTTGTGATTTAGGCTTTTGGCTGTCCTTCAGGGCAGATGTCTCCTGTAAATAGGCTGGCCAACTTCAGGGCCACCAGTACATCCTTCTGCAGCTTCAGAGGCTGTGTAGATACAATACAGAGGACAAGACAAAGCCCTATCCCCATTTGCAACAAATGCTGCCTCAGACCAAATTCAATTAAAGCGAACAGTTTAAAAAGTTAACTGTGCCAGCCCTATGAAAGGCAGAAACCCTCTGTTGTGCTAACAGCCTATTGTACATATCAGCACAAAGCTGGGGAAGTTGTGTAGGAAGCTGAAACACCCTGCACAGCACTTTCATTTCATAGTCTAAAGGGAAGTATTACATTTGATAGTAAGGAAAACGGCTAACCATTTTACTCCATGCCCCAAAATACCTTAGATTTTTTTTTTTTAAGTATTATTCCAATTGTCCCTCGATCCCTTCAGTGTAAAGAGACAGGGGAAGGGGTGATGGTGTTTTACTAAAAGACATTTGCTTAGGTGTCCCAACAGAATTTCTGTGAACGTGTGCTCATCTGTTTAACACGCACACGCCAACTGGGCTGGGGATAGGAAGAAGAGATATAGACAACACACTCACCTCAGGAATTCTCAGGTTTTGAAGAGGGACTGGGCATTTTTAAAAGCCGCCCCCATGGCTGATTAACAGCAGCATTAACTAGCTCACAGTGTCCTCTGAAAGGATAGGATACAAGACCACGGAGGAAGGGAAGTTAAAGTAAGAAAAATAGGAAGAGGACTCAGAGGCCTGCTCTCTCTTGAAATGCTTTTCATAGAATCATAGACTTTAAGGTCAGAAGGAACCATTATGATCATCTAGTCTGACCTCCTGCACAATGGAGGCCACAGAATCTCACCCACCCACTCCCGCAACAAACCCCTAACCTATGTCTGAGCCACTGAAGTCCTCAAATCATGGTTTAAAGACTTCAAGGTGCAGAGAATCCTCCAGCAAGTGACCCATGCCCCACGCTACAGAGGAAGGCTTTTATAGATCCAAGAGATACACACATCTCATTGTAATATTTCTGTTTGCATCCATAGGCTGACCATTTAAAGTTTAAAAATGGGGTGTTAAGACCAGTCAAATCCTTCCCCAATCCACATTTATTGAAAAGAAACTGAAAAGTTGGTTATTAATATCAAAAACATGCTCATGGGGTTATTTATAGATATTGTCTACCACCAGAAACCATACTTGTAAACATACATAGTGGGAATTTGTGCTTCCTGTAGAGGTAAAGTCTTCCAGATATATTGTGTGTTTAAGGGAACAATTTTTCACCTTCGTTATCAAAGCCATATATCAAGTTTCTTGTTTGATGTATGGTAAATGAGACATTGCACATAGAAAAATAATGAATGCTACCTTAAGCCTGATGCACTTGTTAATGCCATTCAATACGTAATTTACGGTATGTTTTTGAAATGAGAAATGCCATCTGTTCAAGATTCATTCAAGGGAAAGACTGAGCATTTTTCAAGCATTTGGTATTTTTGATGTCTCTTCGTAGCCAGTCTTGCATTTTTTTTTCCCCAGTGGCACCCATGTATTAAAATCCTATCCGATTTCTCTAGTTTAAAGGTGCAGATGTTAGCAGTCTATTCAACAATATGATCTGATTACAAATGAAGCCACAATCAGCATCTCATTTAAACTGTTCCCAGCCTGCCTTCACATCTTATGAACCTTCTGACTAGATCAGCGGTTCTCAAACTGTGGGTCGGGATCCCAAAGTGGGTCACGGCCCCATTTTAATGGGGTTGCAACGCTGGTGTTAGACTTGCTGGGGCCCAGAACTGAAGCCCGAGCCCCACCGCCCAGGGCCAGGGAGCTAAGGTTACATGTGCCCCACCCAGGGCAGAAGCCGTTGGACAGCTTTGGCATGCCTGCCTGGGGTGGCAGGGCTTGGGCAGGCTCGGGCTTCAGTCCCCGCTCCTAGGGTGGTGTAATAATTTTTGTTGTCAGAAGGGGGCCACGGTGCAATGAAGTTTGTGAACTGCTGGACTAAATGCTTTTTCATCCTGGATCCACTTCTACTAATACCATCCGTAAGGACATGCTTTGCATCACCCGAGTGGCTTTGGTATCTAATTTATAAGCATGTTATTTCTACAACTTGCAGAGAGTAATACAAAATAACATCCTTTAGCGTATTTTGTTCTCTGAACAGATGGAAAGTTACAAGCAGAACTAAACAGCAAAGGAAACAGACTGCAAAGGCTTTGTAGGTCTAGAACCCAGGCCTTCAGAGCTACCAGCCAGCTGACATCTCCAGGCTGCTACCCAGTGGCAGCTGAAACTAGCTTGCACTCCATTTCCCATGACCCAAGGGGGGAGGACAGACCACAGGAGGTTCCACCTCAAAGATTTGACAGACAACAACCTCCTGGCTCCTGATTGGCTCCCTGTCCTGTATAAACCCAAGGGGCACTCCAAGAAGTCTCCAGAAAACAGCACAGATCTCTGTAGCTCCCACAACCATTCCTGCTCCTGAATTCCTGGCTTTGACCTAAACTTGATTTGAACTTCACCTCTGGCTCAGACCCTGAAATCTGATTCAGACTCTGACCCTTGGTATCCCTCCTGACTTGGAACCTACGAACTCCTCTGCTACTCCCAGCCTCAGGTTTGCCCCTGCTCAGACCCTGGGCCTTGATTGCCCTTGTTGCAATCTTGACATAGATAAAAGTCACAGTCTGTGGTTATGCTTTACCCCCACTTCCCACCAGGATTTGAATAATTAATGCATTCATGGAGTTATATGCTGCTGGTTCCTGTAACAAACAAACAAAGTTAAATTCAGACAGAAGCCACGAGACCTTGGAAAAGAAAATCCTATTTCCAAAGATGGAACTAGAAGACTAAGTATTTTTCATAGTCTTTAGAGTCTCCAACAAGCATAAACGATGATCAATAGATCTCACATTAGCTCTCTGAACACATGAAAACTTTATGTTCGCCCAATTAAGTCTTAAAAAATATGGCTCCTGTGTGATGATCTGAATGATTAGACTATTTAGAATTTTCAGACAAATTAGTTAATTTGTTATTTATGGGAAAAGCATTCTCCGGATGTCCTCCTTAAAATAAGTTACCAAAAGTGAACACATTGTGTAAGTCATAGTTATCTTAGAAAACAAAACCTTAGCTCCGTCACAAGTTGGTGTTACTAACAATTCCTTGCCTCAGGCACTGCCTTTTCCTTATAACTACAGCTGCTGTTAGCACTATGGTTAAGACTCCAAACTAACTTCAGTCCATTATTTATAGAATTTACTACAAAGCATATATAGGGT
Source organism: Trachemys scripta elegans (assembly GCF_013100865.1). Classification (NCBI taxonomy): domain Eukaryota; kingdom Metazoa; phylum Chordata; order Testudines; family Emydidae; genus Trachemys; species Trachemys scripta. The sequence continues at coordinate 80,215,974 of NC_048298.1, forward strand.
GCTAATGTTTTGTTGAAATCTAAAATGTTGTATGTACAAGCTTTCACAATAATGCTGTGAAACAAGGACGAATTTAGAAGTGACAAAAGATGGTGTAAGTTAGACCTTTTAATATTTAGACTCCTTTAGACACATGTCTTACAGCCACTCTATCCCTATATTAAGGAGTCTATGTTAATGCAACTTAGAAATTGATGAAGTGGAAGGCTGTAAAAAGTCATAATTTAAAGCAGGGTGGGAACTACTTTGACTTGCATCTTCTTCTGGTTACTCAGAATGTATATTACACCAACATAGACTGCCCAACACGTGGGCAAAGTGGGTGAAATAGGTCTAGGGGAGTCTGAGTTAGTGCAAAGAGGTCTAATTTTGCGTAATGGGGTCCAACATATACACTCTTATGGGTCCCTTCTCTTTATAACAACCCTAAGCTTATTATAAAGCTCTCTCAAAAGGTACCTAATGAGCTGACATTTCATGGGAGTGTTCTTCAGTTCATCAGCTTTTTTGGGGAGCAGAAGCACTGATACACTTAGTTTTATTACCAACATTTAAATCTATTATAGCAGAACTCTTTGTGGAAAAATTTACACGTTTCTTTTGCACATATATGCTTTTTTAGTAGATTCAAAATACAGGAATTTATTGTAATACAGGAACTATCTTAAAAAAAGTTTGGATTAAGTATTTGCTCCAATGATTTTAAATGGTGTAGCAAGTATTTCTGCATACAGATAGAACACATTAAAAAAAAAATCAGAACCACAGGAATGAAGAGTGCTTTTTCCCCCTCTTAAAAAGCAATAAATCCATAAAAGAAGTATGGTGCCTCTTCTTTTTACAGAGAAAAAGAGAAACTAACAATTTTTATATTCTTGAGATTAAAACATCTACATTCAGACTCATGCCCCTCTCCTTTCCTGCAGATTTGCTCTAATTCTCCTTCTGCCAGATGAAGATATAAATAACAGCTAAATATATTTGTTTATGAACAGAAACTTTGGCTTTACCATCCTAACAACCTCAAAAAGGGTCTCAATCTTTTAATAAAGACATTCGGGAGCATGTATGGCACAAATAATAATGTTGAGCCAAATACAGCACTGATGTAGGTGGTAAATTAATCTAACCCATTATATACACTGGAAATTTAGTCCTTGAATAGATTTCCCTCTACTAAGCATTCATTTAAAAAGGATTTCCCTCTATATGATTCTAGTATTAGCAGCCAAAAACCATGTTGATATCTGATTTATTCCTGGTTAATTTCTCCATTTGGTATATGGGTTTTTACTTTGTTTAATTTTTTTTTATTTAAAAGGAATTATCATAATAAATAAAGGTTCTTTGAGGGTTAAAGTCCAATGTATTTATTTTAAGCTCTAAGAAAAAAATATTCAAAAGTATTTAAACAAACAAACAAACAAACAAACAATCTTCAACATCCATCTATCTTGAACAAATACTAATAGCCTTAAAAGATCTTTAAAAGGTACTGAAGGAATTCATGAAAAAGCTTGTTAAGACTATTTCGCATTTAGCTGATATTTGGGGGTTTGATAAGCAGAAGTGAATATTCAGATTTCAAATTTATCTAGGTCTCAAGTCCTGAAATCACTAGAACATAACATATACAGGTACAAGAATTACCTCTAAGCACCTTTACAGTCAGCATTTTTGCCGGTCTCCTCTAAACGTTTTTACTCTTACACAGAGCATATCCTATAAAATCATTTTTGGCTATTTTGAAAAGAGGTTTTGGCCACTCCCTGGATCTTATGTTTGGTCCGGGAATGAGAATTTTACTTTTGCTGTAGACCAGGCAATACCTACTCTAGTTTAAGATCAGGGCATGCCTCATTTGCTTGGAGTGAAGACCTTATTTGTTCACTCTCTGAGGCTAATGGAATCAGTGTATTTCCAAATAGTTCTAAGAAAGCCTGCCATTCAACTGACAGATAATTGTGACAGCGGCTTAGCTGGACTTTATAATGAACTTTCATCCTCGGCTATCAATAGAGGGGCATCTTCCCTGGACCCATGCTTATAGGTCACCTATTTATATAGACCTTCTCTCTTATCTAGTCTATTGAAGGCTATCTAGGTACTCACCTGACCGCATTATTGTACTATCTGGTTAGAGCACTGGTGTTGAAAATCTTTTCCCCAAACTGGATTATCTGTACTGAGGTTTTTCAAAGTTTTTCATCATGGCTGCATAGAAGAGGAAGATGTATTCACCTTCATCACAGGACCTGGTAAGTCCCATACAGTAGCACTGTTCCAGATTGTGTTCAGCTGGACAGCACTCCAGAATCAGTATAGATTTCAAGTTAGCTTGTGGATGGAAGTTAAGGTACTGGTTGTGGTCCATAAAGCACTTGGGACCAAATTACCTAGATGTCAACTTGATATCAAACAGAATTTTGCACATAGCAAGGTAATAAAATCTAAATAGACTGGCTCATCAAAAGCCTGTTACAGCAGGTGCGTGGAATCTGAAAGGACTTGATATTCAGAATCACTACTGGCACACCAGGCAGCCTGCCAACATTCCTTGTGATGAACAGGTCTAGCAAGATTGAAAGATGTTTGCAGTTAATATCTAAGCTCTGGTAGTTGTACAAGATGCCTTTGTGATCACCTTCTGAGGTGTTCCCACCTGCACTACAACAGACAATTTTAAAGCAATCTTGACAAGTGAAAGTTGTGGATTCCTGCCCCCCAATGACCGGTTTCAATGGTCTCAATTGAATTTTTGACCACGGTGCAGGATTCTCACAGGATGCTATTAGTCCAAATACAGTCATCAGGTTCTCAAATCCTACGTTTAGATAGTTCAGTTCAGTGTTCTGTTCAACAGAGATTTGATTTTTCTGTCACTGGTGTGCAGTGGGAGGGCGGTAAAAGAGCTCTCTTTCGAACTGGTCACAAGTTTCTAGTGCGAGAACATGAACCATATTCTCTTTACTTGCCTCCTCAAGCTACTTGGCGCTATTAGCAAGATGAAATATGGGATTATGTAAACTCCCATCCACAGGCTGGCTGGTGCAACTAGTGCCATCATTGTTGTGAACATCCAAGGAGCTGTTGTCAGACAAAAGAGAAAAGAAGTATTGAGGAAATATGAGATGCCACTGACAACTGAAGACTCTTGGCTCATGTAGTGTTAATTACACGGATTTAGACATGAAGAAGCTCCTAGGATCGATTCAGATAAGACACCATTCTGAATCAGACACCATACATACGGATTCTGCTATTTTAGGTCAAAAACTAGACTAGTATTTCTTCAACTTCTCTGCTTTTTTGAGACTCCCCCTTATTGTACTCATTTCAGTAAATGCCATATGGCATCCAGGAATGGAGCTCTCTTTACCAGGGAGAGACTGAAGAATCACTATACTGAATTAAGAGGGGGAAGAGGGGGATTTTATGAAATGCTCTTTGTACATAATAAAAAATACTTGTCTGTCCCCATATGCCAATGCGCTAGTTTGCCAGTATAGAAATGATCTTTGCCAGGCCACCGTCTGTTTCAGGCCCTTGCCTTAGGGCACAATTTATTGGTTAAACAGAAACTTTGGTAAATAACAAAATATTTTCTTTTCCCCTACATGATTTACGGTTCCCAGACGCTTTTCCCTCGCCCGTCTTAGCCAGTATTCTGCCCCAGGAGCTTTTCTATTCCCTGCAGTTCTCACACCCCAGGCCATCTACCTGGAAGTATACTACAGCTGGGTTCCTTCCCTCGACCTGCGGACTCTCACAGGAATCAACTTGTTCCCTGGAGCTCAGCTGAGCTCTTCCTGATCTTCAGAAGGACCAGGTGCTCTTCAAGCTATCCTATAATCCCCAGCTCCACGGCCTCAGCTGGGAGGCAGCTGGTTAGTCACAGGTGGCACTGTGGCCATCTCCTCTAAAAAGGCCAGCTACTCTCTAGTCCCCCGTAAACCAAGCTTTTGGCCAACAGGTAAAGGGATACTTTCCATCCTAGTATGAGAGAGTTTGAGGGAAAATCTTTTGTTTATTAAAGCATACAAGCTTCCTTATGTCTTTCCTAGGTTTAGTGTAGGTCTCTCACAGAATGCTTGATCAAGCACTGTGCCATTCTTTTGCCTGTGCACTTTACAATAAAAGCAGCAGCGACTTTACTGAAAACAGTTTTGCAGGAAGCTTCCAATAATAGCAAGATGCAGTTGCAGAAACATGAACCATTGTGTAAAGCAAGTGAAGTATACTGTGTGCCAGGCTTTGACAACTCAATCGGCCTTGAATGCTGGAAGAAACAATCTTACATTTTTTTGCCTCTCTATTGTCTGCCCCTTTAGGGCTAGGTTTCTGACGCTGAAAACATTCAGAAATGGTAACTACTGGAAATCAAAGGCCATATTACAGGGCATGAAGTTACTTTGCTTTTGCTATCTTAGAGGAAGACTTAAGTGATAGAATTTCATACACCTTCAGCACTTGTTTGCTTTGTATCTTTAAAGTGCTAAGTAAGCTACTGGTGTAGCTATTCAGTCTATCACCTCTCTGTGCGCAAGTAGGAATAGTTTTTGCTTAAAACCAGTATGTTTCACTCAGTTCTCAAATACAAGTGTAACCTAATGCAGAAACATTAAAGTTCAACGAAATTTTAGTCTTGCGGGGGTGTCCACTATGGACATTGACACAGGCTCCTTCTCCTGCAATATCAACAGCATAAATTAAACTGCAAATTAAAACTTACTTTGCCCCCATTTAAGTAGTTTGGAAAGCCTGCAGTAATTGATCAATCAATACATGCAGTAATTAGTGAAAAGCGTATAATGAAAATAGCTTGCTCTTTGCTACTCAACCAATATTAGCAATAAGATGACTGGCCATTCAGAAGCAATTCTGGCTTCATGAAACTGACAATTATTTATGATCACATACATATGATCTATAAAAGAAAGGAAAGGACTAGAGTACTTTGAGGACTTCATATTCAGGACTTGTTTACACTTAAAATGCTGCAGCAGCATCGCTCCGGGGGGCATGGATCAGCATTCCCGTCGCACTCCCTGTCAGTACCCAACCCGAGCTGGGGAAGCTAATGATCCAACCAGCGGACCAAATTCAGTGATGAATCCTGGTCATGTGCCACCTGAGGCACATTGCACATACGCTAAGAAACAGCAGCGTCGCTCCATCGTTGCAGCTGTAGTGCTGCTTTTTACATAAGCTTCGATGTACTAGTTCCAAAGATTTTACAATGTATTTTGTAAATGTAACTCACTATCTTCACACTCCCATTACATTCAATGCTTATTTAAACCATTGAAGCAATTGTCTCAGGAATATTTTTTTTTTAATTCATAAAAAAAATTCATCTCCTCATAGGTTATATGGTTAAAACAGTTTTAAATAAGCTTCTAACAGAGCAAAACATAGGTTGAAATATGGTCTTCAATTTGATCACTTGTGAATGACAAACATTTGTTGAACAATTTCTCCACATTCACAGGGTTGCCAAATTATTTCCCAGTTTTTTAACATAAAATAGGATAGTTACAAATTGCCCTAAAATTAATTGTTACTACAAAACTATGTTTTGTAAAGTCCAACTCACAGAATTATTGGAAATACTGACTATGCTTCCTTGACAGTCTAAACTTTATCTGATGTGAAGCGGAATGTGATATGAAGTGGAATTAAAGTAATATCATAAGAGAAAGTTAATTATAGTATCTTATAGTAACAAGATTGTTTTGAGATTGGTGGTGCCTATCAGTATTCCACTGTGGGTGCTTGTGCATGCACTCCATGCACCCAGAGCTGGAGAATTTTGAAAGCAGTGTCTGTTGGTCTGCGCATGCACGCAGATAAAAGGAGATAAAAGGTGGGGCGGACTTACCAACTCTCCAGTTCCTTCTCTATCACATATCAGAGAAGACCCTAAGCAAAGAGGAAAGAGGGTGAGTAGTGGACTACAGAAAGGGACTTCACATCTTGAAGAACCTCCAGTCACTATAAGGTAAGTAACTCTTCAAGTGCTGGTCCATGAGCGACAGGTATAATAGGCCAGGGGAGGCTCTGCCGTGGCCACCGGACCTCCAGTTGCAGGGTTTGGCGGTGAGGATATAGCCTGACCCCTGACCCATTCCACTACGGCAACAAATAGCGTAGATTTCCTGACTGGTTTTGTTCTCTATTGGTCAGCTCACCAACATCAAGAAAATGGAGCCTCCTTTCTTCCAAGAATATGTGTAGTTTTGGGAAGAACACAGATAAGTGAATTGACTGGTTCAGGTGAAACTCAGACTCCTTTGGGGATGAATTTAAGGTGTAAAATGTAATAAAACTTTGTCCTTATCGAATATAGTGTAAGGAGGATCTGCCATCAGCACTCCAAGCTCACCAACCCTCTTGGCGGAGGTGATGGCTACCAGGAATGCAAATTTCATGGTTAGAGACATGGAAAAAGAAGCTAATGGTTCAAAAGGAGGCTTAGTGACTACTGAGAGAGCAAGGTTCAAGTCCCATTGAGGAGTAGGCTTGTTCTTAGGCAGGAAGGTTCTGATTAGGCCTTTCCAGAATCTGCTAGTGATTCGTGCTAGTATGGGTGCACGAAGATCGAGTAGCCTTTGAAGGTAGATGCTGTGCACTGATTGCTGGCAAGTGGACCCATAAAGAGCTGACGGACAAACCTGCTGTCTTTACGAAAATAATATAGTCCAGAATGAAAGTAATATCTGCAGCTTCTGGGAGCGTGTCTTTGATGCACCCCGACAGAAAAACACTTCCACTTGGCTAGGTAATATTTTTTAGTGAATCCTTCCTATTATTAGAAAGGATGTTCTGTACAGCTTCAAAACGTGATTGCTCTAAGGACAATGCTCATCTAAAAACCAGGCTTTGAGATGAAGCGGAGGTGCATTGGAATGCTTGATCTTGGTGTTCCCCTGGATCAGGAGATCAGAAAATGTTGGAAAAATGATCAGTGCCTGAGACAACATGTGTAGGAGGTTCAGGAAACAAAATGTCTGCGGCAATTGGGGGCCATGAGAATGACTCACACCCTGTCCTGCCAAATCTCTCATAAAACTCAAGGCAGAAGTGGTAGTGGCAGACAGGCATAGTTCAGATGGTCTGGACCATGAATGAAAGAGCATCACCGTGAGAATGGTGACTTAGGACCCCTTTGGAACAGTATATGTTGCATTTCCTGCTTGATTGGGAGGTGAACAGGTCACTACTGGAGGTTCACACCCACAGCACAGACCTCTTCCACTTGAGCTAAAGGAACAAATGCTAGAATAAGTAGGCTGTTATGATTTACGTAGACCAGTGACTATCCAGGGGGAAATAGCACACACATTGCCATCATATTTCAGGACATCACCACATTAAAACTGACAGGCATAAACTCCTACTCGTAATAGCAGGTGTTACATACAAGGCACAGTGCATCACACTGAAAGTGTGTAGGTGGACAGAATCTTGTTTTTAAAAAACCCTATTGTTTTCACCTTTTTTTCAACATGTGCGGCACAGTCTGAGCTGCAACTCAAGCAGTGCCTTTCAGCTACTTCTAAACAGGTATATAAACCAACTCCACAAAGCTGAAGAGAAATATTTTCAGTTCTGTAAAGAGAGCAAAATTTTGTTTGTGCTAGTTCAGTAATAAGTAACGATAGCCTGCCAATGTCAGGCTGGTTTTGTATGCATTTCCTAACTTAAAAACCCTAACCTGCCATTTGTAACACCATTGGTGGGTATGACTAAGTATTGGATATTATTTAAAATTATGCCAGATGTACCAGCTTACCAATGAAAGCACTTTATAATCTAATCAAGGAACAGTAGAAGTACTTCCATGAACCAGTTCACACTCTTTGCTGATTTATTTTACTGAATATTCCTGCTTAACATCCACTGTATGTCACATACTTGAGATATTACAGAGGATAGCAAGAAAGTTCTGAGTTGGACTTGCTATATCAGAGTTTATAATTTATAGACACAGTCAAAGCTTTTAGGCCGAAGGTTGATGTTTCCAGCTTCATTTTGGTGCTGAAAAATGGCTTCTAGAGCCAAAAAGCTACCAATTCTGCTAACAATTTCCCTAATACAGACATCTAACACTTGATGATAATAAAGTATGTAACAGTCCACTCCAAAAAAAGGGAACATTCATTTAATTTTTGTATGAATGTCATGATTTTCTTCCTTCAGTGCTTTTGAGGGTGAAATATTAATGGCATGCATTAGAACCAATCAATCATTCTAAAAACTCACTTAGCTCTGCCCAGGCACCTCAATCCACAGTTTCAGCAGTAGCATCCAGAGCTGCTTAAGCTAAAAGAGTTCCACCAAACTGAGTAGCAATTAGTGGCATGGAAAAATACTTGAGTGAGATCATCAATTGCCATTCATTTGTCTCCTCAAGCATGTTCACACACAGAAACATGAACTCTACCATGCTATCTAATCAAATACCAGCATGTGTTTTAAAACACTGCCAGAAACAAAATTAAATGCCTTTGTTGAATGAAGAAAATATTAGAGAACAATAAGTATAAAATATTCTGGGTATGGAATTCAGAAAGCAGATACAAAACATAGATTTGTTAGAACAGTTCTGTTCTTTCATGAGCCCTAACTCATCCACAGATTAGGAAAAGAGAATAGTTCTATAAAAACACCCTATTTTTTGGTTTCTTCTTCTTTCAGATTCGTCACCAAAAAGGTTAAAATGAAACTAACAGCAAACATGACAGTTTAGTGATATAGTATGCACACATCAAAACAGTCAGACATCCCATTTATATAATTGATAATCTGTTAACTGAATTATCACTATCAGTGATGACTACTACAATCCAATGAACTTATGTTATTGTGCTTGTTTCCCATAAACATCTCCAGATCTGTGCCAGAAACCACAGAGACTCAAAAAAATTACTTGTTTATCCTGTCTAGAGACTGAATGCTTCAGGAACATTTTTGTGAATAATCTTCTGTAGCATTGTGATTTAACACAGAGCGGTATGCACTATAGCCAAGTATGCATTTGCTAAAAATTAAACACCCTACTATAATCTGTGGTCAATTAGCTGAACCTACAAGCTATACACTCAAGCAGCATCCTCCCATGCATAAGGCCTTCTCGGTAAAGCCCAAAGATGACAGCAGTGGCCAGCTAACAAGAGGCACTTCAGCTAATGTATTCCAACCAGTGATACCATTAAATAAAATTGAGGTTTACATATTGATTTGTTAATTACATAGGCCGAATATTTAGCAAACAGAGATTACTACCCTGGAAACACAATCTATAGGAGTGAAAAATATGTGACTTGTGAGGCTAAGCAGGTTAGACACATAGTATTTTAAGTGTTCTCCAGAATCTAAACTTCAATTGAAAAAAAAACAAAAAAACAAAAAAACAGAAAATTGGTAATTCCACAATGTAAATTCATTCACGATTGCCTTTTAATTTGCAGTCGGATTAACAACAGGATGGAGACGTGTGGTTTTCCTACAATCATATTCTTTTGAAAAACTGTTGTGGCCAGGGCCGGCTCCAGGGTTTTGGCCGCCCCAACCAGCCAAAAAAAAAAAAAAAAAGCCGGCAATTCGGCGTAAGGTCCTTCACTCCGAGCGGGAGTGAGGCACCGTCCGCCGAATTGCCGCCGAATAGCTGGACCTGCCGCCCCTCTCCGGAGCGGCCGCCCCAAGCACCTGCTTGTCAAGCTGGTGCCTGGAGCCGGCCCTGATTGTGGCCATTTAAAATGCCAATATTGTTAGCCATTTTACTGGTGACAGTCATACTAGAACAGTAGTTCTCAAACTTTTGTACTGGTGACCCCTTTCACATAGCAAACCTCTGAGTGCGACCCTCCTTATAAATTAAAAAACACTTTATTGTATATTTAACACCATTATAATTGCTGGAGGCAAAGCGGGGTTTGGGGTGGAGGCTGACAGCTTGCGACCCCCCATGTAATAACCTCACAACCCCCTGAGGGGTCCTGACCCCCAGTTTGAGAATCCCTGTACTAGAAGGATCCAGGAGTACACTTAGCCAGTATCCTGGTATTGCAGATTGCAAATTTTGAGAATGCCAATAACTGAATATTCTATCAAATATTAAGATAGTTGAGGTGTTTCCAAATATCTTTAAAAATGAGTGAAAAAGAGATGTGTGAACTCCCATAGTCCAACAGGAGCTTGTAACAAGTACTTGAGTTCTAAGTAAATCGTTTAAGGGGACTGTGACATTCTATACCTCGGGGGAATACCCAGCACCCCCATGTTCATCCTTATGGCTGTGTGGTATCTAATGCAAAGTCTGTCATGTCGGGTGTCTTCGGAAGGCTCATGATGCACTGAACATTGTTGTTATAGTAATGTTACAGTAATCGTTGTTATAGGTCGCACCGGCCGCTGCTCGGGTGGCCCTGGGCAGCTGGTCCTGAGGGCTCCCTCCATAGCGGCTGCTGATACCGCAGACTCCCTCCCCGCAGCATCCCTTCTGGACACTGGTGCTGTAACACACACACACACACACACACACACACACACAGATTCAATCGGGATATTTATGTTATAAGTCACAGGCCGTGATTTTTTGTTTCTTGCCCGTGACCTGTCTATGACTTTTATTAAAAATACCCATGATTAAAGCGTAACCTTAATCATAAGGGATCAACCCATCAACTGAAGACAGCTTGTAAGAGCAAGCCAGCACCTAGGATAATTAAATTCTATCCAAGACACTGATACCTATTACTCTTCCTCCAAAGTTTTGCCCCTATTTTCCCATCCAGAAGTTATATTCCAAGCAGAACTCCTGCCAGTATTCTGTTTGGATCTTCTATTTGTTTCCCAGAGTGCATGAGCCTGTTTATTTTCCGTAGCTTGCCAGTGCCAGCGCAGCTTGGAAGGCTTTGTGCGCTTGGCTCTCATACCCATTGTGACTGACTGGCACCTCATTGGCACCCCTTCAGGTGGATGTGACAAAAACCCATCGCAAGAGCTGCTGGGGAATATTTGGGGCCGAATGTTTTATAAAACTGCCTGAAGAGTCCAAAATATATCATACTTTCATGAAACCTTACACAGGATTGGAAGGAATTGCCCTCCAAGTCACATTTCTACAGTGCAATTTAGAAGAGTTTATTATGGGTTATATATATAACCTTTGGTCAGGCAGTTTATTAAGCCATAAACAATTTATAATGGAACAATACCATGAGTTTTTTGTTACGATATAATCAGCATTGCCAGAACTATAATTTTTGTAGGCAATTTTGAAGTTTCAGCACAAGAAACTTCTGGCTGAATATATTGGGTCACATACAGCAACATGCACATCCAGTCACTGCGGCAACACTTAGTTTTCAAAAGAAAAGCCCTATTAATAAGGTTTTTAAATCTTACAGCAGATGCCTTTATGTTAGTCATATTAATTTGGTAGTTAGAGGCAATTGCTCTGAACTAACACTGCAATAAAATTCCTTGTTGGGCTGCAAACCACCACCATTAATGACAATTAATGTTACCTTCCTGATCTCCATGCCCCTCAACCCTCATTTCCCAATTTCTTCCTTCCCAGAGGAATAAAGTGAAGTCATTCAGCTAAAATATCTATGAAAGCTCTCTCAGAAATGGAAAAAAATAATTGTAGAAATTGCTACAAGCATCGTAGCATCTATTTCATCAGGGTTCAAAAGCAGATCTTTTGTCAAAATTAAATTAACTTTAAACAGCTCCAGCTGTTTGATACAATACAGCTACAAAAGAAAAAAAGGAAAATTTCAACCTAAAGGTCAGTATGACTTCCTACAAACACAACAGTCACCATTTGTCATGTTTCTGCTCAGTACATGTTCATTTTCCCAAGGGGACAAGGCAGGAGATTGGGATGGGAGACAGTTGTATGCAGTACTGAAAAAGCATAACAAATTAAATGTGATTGGAGAACATAAGGCATTTCCTCAAAGAATCTTTAAGAAAAAAAAAATCTGACTTCAAAAATACAAAAACAGAGTAAGTCACCTGCCACTGAAATGGTGTCTTTATCTTCTTTTCCTCCCACACCCTCCATATAGACTCATCCAAATCAGTATTTGCTGCTGTTGGCAGTGGCAGCCTTAAATCCAAACTGGTAAATTTTTAACTGACATACAGATTGGATCACTTTTGTGTAGTGAAGTTTTTGAGCCAAGACAATAATTGTAATAGTTGGCTCCCAAGTATGTCAAGCTTTGAACCTAATATATGTTTATCCTAAGCAAAGTTACATTACATAAAGAATGGACAATAGTAAACAGATCTGAATATCTACAATAAACAGATCATGTATCATTCTGGCAGAATCATAATGAATATGCACAAAGAAGCGGACTCTGAAGAAGAAAAACACACAATAAGGAGACTAAATTGGCAGTCAGAAATCTATTAAAATATTCTATCTTTAAGTACCAGAACATTGCAATATTTACAATTCACTAATTTTGATTTGCTTTTTCAGATAGAAAACACTACAAAAAAGAGTTTCAACAGACTGTAATCAATATTTAAAATTCCATATAACCCATGAGGTATCTACAAAGCTATCATTTCAAGTCATATTCTCCCTTTTTAAAAGATAAAAGGCTGAGTACAGTGTAAAAGGATTACTCATGCCTTGTCTACACTGGCAAGTTTCTGTGCAGTAAAGCAGCTTTCTGTGTTGTACCTCCCGAGGTGTAAACACTGCCAAGCCACTTAGTGCACAGAAACTGCACAGTTGCAGCGCTGGGGGGAAAAAAAAAAAAATACAAACCACACACCCCGAGAGGCGTACAGCTTTCTATGCCGGGGGTACAGCGCTATGGTGCCAATGTAGACACCCTGGTCAATTACAGCACTGCGATGGGCCTCCAAAAGGTATCCCACAATGCCTATTCTTGCCTCTCTGGTGGTTGGAAGTCTACTGCCCTACCCTCAGGTGACCAATCATCATTCCCACCCCGTAAATTCTTTGGAAATTTTAAAATTCCCCTTCCTGTTTGCTCGGTGACATGTGCAGTGGTCTCAGTGCATCTTTCCAGGTGGCCATGCCTGCTCCACGCACCAAGCGATCCCCCGCTTGGAGCAATGCCGAGCTGCTGGACCTCATCAGCATTTGTGGAGAGGAGGCTGTGCAGTCCAGGCTACGCTCCAGCCATAGAAATTATGATGCCTACAGATAGATTTCACAATGCATGACGGAAAGGGCCATGACCGGAACACATTGCAGTGCAGGGTCAAAGTGAAGGAGCTGCGGAACACCTACCACATGGCACAGGAGGCAAACCACCACTCTAGTGCCATGCCCACGAGTTGCCGGTTCTACAAAGAGCTGGATGCGATACTCTGTGGCGACCCCACCTCCACTGCGAAGTCCACTGTGGATACTTCGGTGGCTCGCATGCCAGTCGAGAGTGGACCAAGCCAGGAGGAGGAAATCTTGGAGGAGGATGTGGAGGGGGAGGGGGACCCAGAGGACAGAGGACGACTCAGAGATGCATGCAGCCAGGAGCTCTTCTCTACCCCGGAGGAGGCTAGCCAGTCACAGATGTCGGATCTTGGCAGAGCGCACACAGGAGAGGAGGTCCCTGGTAAGTGGCTTTGATTCTGGAAATCGCTGAAGCAAGTTGTTGGGGGCAAGAGGGTTGCAGACAGCAGGCTTGTGCGTGTATGATGCACGTATCACCACATGCCTAGTCTGAGCAGTAGAACAGGGTGTTGATTGACTCCCTCGCCTCACGGGAATCTGCCTCAGAGATCTCCAGGAAACTCTCATGGAGATTCGCCGGAGTGCACAGCCCCCCCCTCCCCCCCCCGGAGCACTGCTTTACCGCGTTATATCTGATCGCATTATATCGGGGTAGAGGTGTACTGGCAATCCGCTGCAGCAGGTTCTTTGGCAGAGCTGCTTTGTTTCTTGCCCCAGTAAAGGTAACTTTCCCGTGCCACTCTGCCATTACTGAGTGGGGGAGGGGGAGACCATTGATGCACACAGGCGAGCCACAAGGGCCAGGGCGGAAGCTGAAGTCTTAGAGATGACCCTCCCTTGATTCCCTGCTCACCCTCAACAGTGAGATATCTTCCATAATGAACACAGCCTGTGGAAAATGTGGAGACAGGAATGATTTATAAGGCCTCCCCTACAGTGCTGGCTCTCCCCAAGAGCCACGTGCCCAGTGTACAGTACGGTCCTGTAATACTGATTTCCCTTGCCCCTGCGGTTACTCACCATTTTGGGGTTCTTGTGGCTCACGTGCGCTTGCCTGGGGTCAGCCAGTTAGTAACAGGTATGTGAATAGTGGCTGTGTTTTAAAAATCACTGAATCAGTGGTCTGTGTGTTGTAAACAATATTGCTCGTGTAAAACGTTGCATTTTGGCTTCACAGATATGACAGAGCCCCCCCCCCCCCCCCCCCGGACCAGTGGCCAGGACCCAGGCAGCGTGAGTGCCACTGAAAAATCAGCTCATGTGCCGCCTTTGGCACACGTGCCATAGGTTGCCTACCCCTGGTCTACACCAATCACAATCACCTCCTACCATTACAAGCACTGCACTCCCGAGCATAGCAACAAATATTAGTGGCTTTCAGCTTCAAATTGCTGCCTCAAGGCATCCCTGATCCTTATAGCCCCACGCTGCACCCCTCTAATAACCCTGGTCTCTGGCTGCTCAAACTCAGCCTCCAGGCGCTGAGCCTCAGCGGTCCAGCCCTGAGTGAAGCTTTCACCCTTCCCTTCACAAATATTATGGAGCATACAGCACGTGGCTATAAGCATAGGAATATTGTCATAGGCCAGGTCCAGCCTCCCATATAAGCAGCGCCAGTGGGCCTTTAAACGGCCAAAAGCACACTCAACAGTCATTTTGCACTTGCTCAGCCTGTTGAGCCGCTCCTTGCTGCTGTCAAGGTGACCTGTGTATGGCTTCATAAGCCCCGGCATTAAGGGTAGGCAGGGTCTCCCAGGATCACAATGGGCATTTCGACTTCCCCTACAGTGATCTTCTGGTCCGGGGAGGAAGTCCCTGCTTGCTGCTTCCGGAACAGGCCTGTGTTCCAAAAGAGGTGTGTGTCATGCACCTTTCCAGACCAGCCTGCGTTAATGTCCGTGAAATGCCCACAGTGATCCACAAGCGCCTGGAGAACCATTGAGAAATACCCCTTCCTATTAATGTACTCAGTGGCTAGGTGATCTGGTGCCAGAATTGGAATATGCATCCCATCTATCGCCCCTCCACAGTTGTGGATGGCTTTGCACAAATCAGCTTCCCTAATGTCACGCACGTTGCCCAGAGTCACGGTCTTTCAGAGCAGGATGCGATTAATGGCTCTGCACACTTCCATCAACACGAGTCCAACGGTCGACTTTCCCACTCTGAACTGGTTAGCAACTGATCGGTAGCAGTCTAGAGTGGCCAGCTTCCACAATGCAATTGCCACACGCCTCTCCAATGGCAGGGCAGCTCTCATTCTCGTGTCCTTGAGCTACAGGGCTGGGACGAGATCACACAGTCCCATGAATGTGGCTTTCCTCATCCGAAAGTTCTACAGCTACTGCTCGTCATCCCAGACGTGCATAACGATGTGATCCCACCAGCGGTGTTCCCTCTAATTTTTTACGTCTATGTCACCTTCAGATTGGTGCACATAACAAAATTCATGTGGTGGGGATGGGGCCGAGGGGTTCGGAGTGTGGGAGAGGGCTCAGGCTGGGACAGAGGATTGGTGTGCAGGGATGGGGATGAGGGATTTGGCTGGGGGTGCGGGCTCTGGGGTGGGGTTGGGGATGAGGAGTGCAGGAGGGGGCTGAGGGGTGGGGGAGGATGAGGGCTCTGGCTGAGGGTGTGGGTTCTGGGATGAAGCCGGGGATGAGGGGCGCCTCTCCTGCGGCAGGTCCACCCTGGGGCCAGGGGGGAGGGGCGCCTCCCCCGTGGCCAGTCTGTGCTGGGGGAGAGATCTCTCCCTGCCACAGCCCTGAGCCCCTGCGCAGGGCTTAATAGGCAGCTGTGCAGCTTAGAGGGAACTTAGCCCAACAGCCAGTGCTTGTTTCCCCGGTGTTCCACTGTGGTCAGCACCTCCATGAAAGCAACAAGCAATCTTGTGTTGTAGCTAGCACACGTGGCGAGATCAATGTCACACTCCTCTTGCCTTTGTAGTTTAAGGAATAACTCCACAGCCACTCATGACGTATTAGTCAGAGCGAGCAGCAAACCAGTCAACAGTGCGGGATCCATTCCTGCAGACCAAAGAGGCAGAGCACGCAGTACACAAACAGTAGAAAGATGGCGCCAAATGTGGACGGAAGCACAGGGATTGCTGCATTGCTTCGCATCCCATCAAGGGGCATTGGGACAGGACCCAGGATGCCCCGCGATCCCCTCCGCCTTCCCACAACTCTTAGCAGCAGAAGAGGAAGAGATGCTCTGTGGGATAGCTGCCCAGAGTGCACTGCTCTGAATATAGCTGCAAGTGCCCCAAGTGTGAACACGCTATTGCACAGGCAGCTGACAGTGTGAACCCTCAAGAGCAGTTTCCCTTCAGCGCTCTCTGAGCAGCGCTGTAACTCCGCCAGTGTAGACATACCTACTCAGTCTCCCCCTGCAAATCTGAGGATGTTAGTAATAATATGATTAATACTTTCAGTCTTTAAAAGAAAAAAAAATTACAAAAGCTCCTGCCATGATACTGCTAATTTTTCTGTGTTTGGAAGGAGGTATTAGACTGAAATCACTTTGTACTGGTATGAATATAAATGACCCCTAAATAATTATTTTGCAACTGCCAAGATAAGAAACACAAATAGACCTTCTGCCCTAGGAGAGAGAATCATATCAGAGACTGAAGCCACCTCCTGTTTAAATCAGCAGAGAAAGTCAGAGTGTTGGGTACTGAATCTCCAGAGTATATTAAACAAAGCCACGGACGATGCCAGGAACTACTCTCAAAACCTCTCAAAAATTAGTGGGGAGTAATTAGTACATGAAAATAAATTACTACTTTCATTTTTTGCGGGTATACTTATATATATTTTCATAATGTAACAAAGATACACTTGAATAACTGAGGTGAATTTTAAAAACATCTCAAATACAAATATTGTGAAAGATTTTCTAGTAGTCATATGACATCTACAACTAGGTGGCATTGAACACACTTGATATGATGATTCACATATTAAGATATGACAAGAGACTTCTTAAAAGCTACTTGGAGTCTCGATTCTTGCTGTTTACATTTCATACCAAATATCCTTTAGTAACAGAGTATATATTTATCTGTCTAGCCAGTCTATTAGTCACCAGTATATTAACATTCCAAATAAAATATTTGTCACTAAATAACATACAGCAACATATTCTTAATAAACATTCAGAAGCAGTTATTAAAACACTTTCCACTGTTGTGGAAGAAATTCTGCCTTGGTTTATTCTGAGGACACCACAATTCCCAAAGTTAACAGAGCACATGGGATGTAACTGGAGTCAGAATTTCTCTTAACAATAAATATTGTGTCAATGTTACTCCACAAGTCAATGGGTTTGCATGAGACGTTAGCAATAGCAAAATTTTATCCAGTAAAACAAATTCAAGTTGTCTGCCTATAGTGGGCAGTCTACAGATACAAAAAGTTTATTTAAGAAATTTAATACAGAATGTGTCAAAAAGACTAGATACAAAAATGGAACACTTATTTACACACAAACCCCCACTCTTTCCTTCTTACAGTTATTTTTAAATTCATGTTCTGACAATTTCTTAGTTAAATTTTTATGGTTCTTATTTTAGCATTTTAAAAATACATTGCTATGACTGAAGTCTCTGGAAATAGTACAACATTGAGTGACCTTTGTGTTCTCTCACTGCCAGGATAACATGGGTGTGGAGAGAGGAAGGGCATCTCTCTCTAACAGTAGGAATTTGCGCTGCAGTTAACTAAGCATTGTCATAGAAAGTTACAAACCACCATGTAAAAAGCTGACACGAAAATATTATCTATACTCTACCATAAAATTTGAGAACTAGCCTCCAGAAATTAACCACCTCCAGTTTTAACATCTCTGGAACATTTATTTGAGCCAAATATGGAAGATGAAGGGTAGAATGAGTCTCCTTCCCTCACCCCAAAGCTATATTTAAATGTTAAGGTGTCTATTCAGGAGTAGTTGCAGCAATTACTCCCTGCAGATTACAGGTCACATTTTGAAAGGAAGATATTAAAATTTTGAGAGTGCACTGATCGATCTGAGCTGAGCAAAAACTTACAACAACACTAATGTATTCTTACTCTGAGAATCAAGAGTACAACATAAGCACTAAATAAAATGATCTAAAAAGGAGCATGCAACAGCATCTTGCAAATGGAAGACCAGAATTTGTGTGACTGAAGTGATGAGTTCTCTCAAGTAGCCTTCCATCATTGACTTCCACCGTAGATGGAAATTCTGGATACCGTATACACACTTTTACATATAAAACTGTAACAAAATGGAACTACCAAGATATTTATACAAAGAGCGTGCCTCATGAGCTTTCAGCTATGTAAACTTTGTCCTCCTGCATCCTCCTCCCCTGCACCTTCCTATAGGCATCCCTGTCTATGTTGTGTCTAGTTGAAAGTGTAGCTCCTTTAATCAGTGACCTGTCTTCTTAAAAATCTGTAAATGCATGGACATTAACGGTGCTGCGTCAATAAAAAACAGCAATACCAATGCAACTTGATCACCTTATCAACTTTTCTTCCAACACAAAGCTTTTGTGCTTTAATGGTGAAAACCCACTGCACTCTCCCAGTCAGCTACAGAAACGGGTTGAAATAACCAGTTATTAGAGTCAAGGTGAAACTGACTGGTCACAAGATACTGGAGCTTAGGTCAATTAACAATTAAGACAGTGAGCCAAATCTTAGTAAGTTTGTTATACAAGTACTGCAACTCTTCTGTCACTCTTCACAACAGGCCCTCTCCTTCTCCAACACCCCTCTGTATAAACCCACTTCAGTCTGGAATATTAAGTGGCGCAGATTCAACATTCAGATTTCAGCAGTAGAAAAATCTGAGGCAGAAAAATAGTAAAATGGGTGGAGGAGGGGCCTACTCTTGAAATTTTTGAAGCATCAGGTTTTAAAAACAATCAAACCCACATATTTCATGCAAATATATATAACGCTACCTGGTATTTAACTGAAGTTCTGTACTAGAAAAACCTGCCAGGCAAGGCACAGGAGCCGAGCATCTGTCAGCACAGCAATGCCCCCTGCTTAAGTCACATAGTGCAACAAAGTGTTGGGCGGCTGAGTGGGCTCTCCCTGAGCCAGGCAGAGCTCCTGACTGGCTGCCTCCTTTTGGTGAGCAACAGATGGTTCCACAACTTTGCATGAGTCAATTTTGCTTTGCAGCCTGACCCATAAAGCCAGAATGAAAGCGCCTCTCCTCTCTGCTTTACCTGTATTATTGCTCTGCCCCATGAGTGTAAACGCAAAGAAAGAATTGGGGAAGAAAAGAAGACAGATGAATACATAAACTGAAGGGATGAGAAGGGCCAAGAAGGATGGGGACAGGCAAAGAAAGGAAGAAAAGAAAGAGCAGAGAAACACAGTTGTTGTTTTAATCTGGAATTTCTGTAATTTTGCGTCAAAATTGTTTGGATATCTTAGTTTACAGATGATATACAGAAATGTTGATGGTAGTGCTCAACAACTATGCAATAAGCCAGTTTAAATATTCTGTAGAAAATGCTACTTTAAATCCAATTAGCAACGTATTTGCTATTCTAGTGTGGACAAGGAACACTGCCATTAACACATGCAGATACCTGGTGCAGCTATACTGCTTGTATGACCATCACTCACAGGAGTGCAACTCCACTTGTATCTAAGTAGGTGTGTGTGGGTGGGTACTATCTGCTGGGCTTTATGGAGGGTACAGCAATAACATTATTGTATGATAGAGCTGAATGCAATCCAAAGTGCACATCGCCTCATACAGTCTGCTATCCACTTCACCATATCAGGTGGCTGGCAGCCACTTTGGGGTGGGATGGTTGGGGCACATACTTCTATCATTTATGAAATCAACAAACAGATTATTCATTCACATTAATGCACAGTGAGGTGAGAGGTCATGGCAGACTAGAGAGTCAGTGATTTTTTGAAGAGGGTAACATTGCACACAAAAATTAGCTTTTGGGGGAGTAAGGAAGCAAGTGACAAAATATTTGCAGGTCTGGCAGAGAAAGCTAAGGACAGCCCTGATATAAACCAACAAGAAATCCAATGCAGTCTCCAGTAAGAATGAAACCGAAACTCCTAGCATGACAGTACAAGTCAGAAAAATGAGCTATTTTGCATATTGAGCAATAATATGTACATCATACAAACCTCAGTAACTGTAGAGATAGCAGCTATTACAGTTTTATTCTTCTATTTGCAAAGCATGTGTGTGGGGTCAGAAAGGGAAACAAAAAGACACTTCTATGTCTGCCCTTAAGACTGAACTTTCAGCCTGGCACAATAAGCCTAACTGTATACAGATCCCCATTTTCCACACTTGCTTTGAAGTGCTACAAGAGATTGCAACACCTCTTGCTTATTCCAAGTGAGTCAAGAGAGAGCAAAAAAAAAATGGGCCTGGAAACATAGTTGGGCCTTTTCTGGCAGGCTGACAGTAGAGTTGAAAGGCCAGCCATATAAGTATCTTTCCCCTTTCACTCCAAGCTACTGCAAATTTCTAGTGAACAGGATAGAACAGCCCCAAGTGGAGGAAGAAATAGTTTGGCAAACAGAGCCCAAAAAATGGAACTGGTACTAGAGTTAGTGGATTTATGTACGTCTTATTGCTTAACATTTTAATGGATTTGATTAGTCTTGCTCATGCTGACATGCAATATTTTATTTCTTCTGTTTTTACTGCAGGATAGTCCAACTCCAAAAACAAAGAGCAGCTAAAGATTCTTACACCAATGTTTGCTTTCCCACCCCATGGTTCATGTGGGAATTTTATAATTTTGCTCATTGTTCTCCAAGAGTCACAAAGAGGCTTGAGGCCTCAGATGATACATGGAGCCTAAACACTGCAAGTGAGACTGCAGTTATCCCTCTCCAGCACTTTATACTTCATTGCAAATAAAATTCTATAATTTCTTCACAGCATCTACTTTAAGGACTACTACCAATTAGATTACAACTCTAGTTCATTCAGTTTTTGAGCCCCTTTAGAATGGGGTCAAGTTCATTACTTAGTAGCTCCAGGTCTTCAATTCTTTCCTCTTGGCTATCTGCAATTTTAAACCAAAGCTTGTCGTCTACTATAACTGCTGAAAAATGTTTAAAGGACACTGGAATTCTTACTTAGCATGTCTGACGAACCATAGCCTTACCTCCCATTGATTTAAGCCAGAAGAGAAATAAGCCTCTCTATCACCAAGTGAGAAAAATAATGCATCTTTAGCTGCCCTGGGTATATTTTTATGCACTGTAGGCTACCAAGATAGACTGTACTGAATTAGAAAATGTTAGTGCCAGTTCTGACTTTAAAGTGTTTCTATTTTGTGGCACTCACATGACCAGACACTGATATATGACAGTGTATTTTACATTAAGCGCTACATTTCATACAAAAAGTACAAGGTAACACAATTTCGAATAGAAATAGAAAAGTTAATGCTGCAAATCCAGAAATACCAGTCATCTTGGCCAACCTCAATGACTTTTCCCTCGCATCATAGTATTTCTGATATTGAGATATCAGAAGCACACTTACAAATCCACTATAGATTTTTTTTTTAAATCAAAGACACTGAATCATTCCCACCTCATTTTTCCTGTAATCTCTTATTACGTGTTTAAATAAATCTGTATTTTTTTTAAAGGAAGTAGGATTAATCTCAGATGGCTCAATTCTGCCCTGAAGGTTTGTTTGAATCCCAAGCCTAACTAAATTAATAAGTCCTTAGTGCATACAAAAAACTGCAATGACTTTTAAATCCAACACATGGAAGCAGGGGCGGCTCTAGGCACCAACAAAGCAAGCACGTGCTTGGGGCAGCCCATTTGCAGGGGCGGCAGGAATCCAGCATGGGAGCTGAGAACCAACAGGGGGGCCCTGGGAGCTGTAGTTCCTTGGTTAGCTCCCTGCCTATAGAGCCAGCCCTGGAGCAGGGAAAGAACTACATTTCCCAGCATTCCCTTGGCCACTACCAACAGGAAAGAGGGGAAGGGAGTGAGGAAGCTGAGACCTCATGCTGCAGCCTGCTGTGAATGGAGAGCTGCACTGTGAGTAGGGATACCATATTTTAACATTCAAAAAATAGGACACTCCACAGGGAGGGTAGCACCACCCTGCCACCATCCACTCCCTCCGACTGCTCCCCCACAAAAACCCCAACCCATCCAACCCCCCTGCTCCCTGTCCCCTGATCACCCCATCCCAGGACCCCTGCCCCAACTGCCCCCCAGGACTCCACCCCCTATCTAAGCCTCCCTTCACCTTGTCCCC
>NC_048298.1:80238802-80256866 GCF_013100865.1 Trachemys scripta elegans
CCCCCTGGGACTCCCATGCCTATCCAACTTCTGCCTGTCCCCTGACTGCCCCGTCCCCCGAACCCTGACCCATCTAACCCCCCTTCTTCCTGCCTCTGACTGCCCCCCCCCGAACCTCCGCCCCATCCAATCCCCCCTGCTCCCTGTCCCTTGACTGCCCCCCCGGAACCTCCTACCCCTTCTCCAACCCCCCAGCCCCCTTACCATGCCACTCAGACCATGTTGCATACATGCTGCCGTGTGCTCCCCTGCAAAGCCACAGGCCGCCCCCCCACCCCCGCACCTGCCTTCCAGATTTGAACACCTCAAAATTAAGGAGTGCTCAAGCTCAGTTTGGGCAGCTGTTATTTCATTTCTCCCAAATCAAATATACTGATCCACTGTAACTTGCTGTAGAAAAAGTAGGATAAAATTGAGCAAGAAATGCTTCTCAGTGGTTATTAGGACTGGAATTGCTATTTTCAACAGCCATTGCCTTTTGTTTGTTTGTTTGTTTAAAAGGAAGACAGTGATATTGCATTGGCAAATTTAGAAAGAAAGAGTGGAACAAAAGAATAATAAAGGCACCTCAACTTTTCCTCATTTATGTAGGACAGTCTTATAATATTCATCCAGATATCCTCCAATCACACAAGCTGAAAATTGTTCCACTTTACTGCAGTTCTGTAACCATATGGGAACCAATCCTGTCTGTGTTCTGTGCACACCTAAAATTCCTGCTGAATGACCTGCCCTGGGAGCGAGTTACCAGTGACCCAGGGCAGCGGCGGAAGGAGGGTGCAGGGGTGTGGGGGGGAGAGCCCAGGGCTAGGGTGGCAGGAGGTGTGGGGGGGGTAGGGGGGAGCCCAGAGCTGGGTCGGCAGGGGGTGCGGGGGGGGGGGGGGGGCCCCGGGGGGGGGGGGGGGGGGGCTATGGCGAGGAGCCCAGGGCTGGGATGGGGGGCAGCCAAAATTTTTTTTGCTTGGGGCAGCAAAAAAACCTAGAGCCGGCCCTGCATGGAAGTCAACATACCTGACTTAATGTAATCTACAGGCCATAATTCACTTTCAGTCTGTGTGACTTGTCCTCTTGAATGAGAGACAATTGCTAGGTCATTTGAAAGCTTCCCTTACTTACTGTTTTAGGGTCCAATCCTGCAAATCTTTATGTATGTTAGTAGTTTTACTGAAATGCACAGTCCTATTAATTTCAGTGGGACTACATGACATGCGTAAAGACAAACACATACAGTGTTTGGTAGATCTAGTCCTTAGGTCAGCAATTAAAAGGATAGATACTTTCAAAGAACCATATCAATTAAAAAAAACAAAACCCCCACACATTTCTTTGTTTCTGTTATTAACACTATCTTTGATTTAAAAACAAAATCAATTTAGTTATCAAACACCACACCCATTTTGGACCAAAACTGACACAAGATCATTCCTTTAAAAAGTTTAACACCAATCCTGGGACTTAAACTAGATGAAACTTTACAAGGATACATCTATTATACTACAACTATAGTCTACTGATTATATACAGACGGTTTTCATAATGCTGTCCTAATTCATTTAGGACCTGTTCCAAAGATCACTGAAGTAAATGAATTGACCCCAATTGATTTCAGTGCATATTGAATCAGGTCCTTAGTTATTTTTAATCAATAACACAATAATATAAATAATACTTTGCACTCACACAACTTTTTTCATCTATATGAAATATATGGACACATAAGCATTACTAATCCTATTGTACAAATGGCTAAGCAAGATCCAAAGGTCACTGACTTATTCAAGGCCATGCAGCCAGTCAATGGAAGGATTTGGAATAGAAGAACCCAGGTTTCCTGACTCAAAACTAGGTTTAGGATTAGATTTTATCAGTAAATGTTGTAAACACTAATTTCTTCATACACACATACATGATAATCAAAAATTTACCAACAGGCAAAGTAAGAAAAATGGTGCTTTCAAATGTATTAAAGTTTGATTTAAGGATATTTTGACATGTGAGGTTTAATTAACAATGCTAATGGAAGTTACAAATTACTTTATTTGAACATACCAATAGTATCAATACTTTAATTCATTCTACCATATGATTCCTAAGCTCTCCCTCGAATTACACTCCCCCTTCAACATCTCTCCAAACTGAGGTCAAGTCTAGACTGTAATACATTTGCCTATTGTGTCAAGATGCTGAAACTTGATATCCAGCAGTGCCCATTTGATTTATAACCTGAACAGCAGTACAAATCAAATCAACTTCGCTGTCTGCAGCCCACCAGAGTAACTCTCCTTTTGCAAGGCTGCCAAATTAAGCGTCCTTCTAAAAGCTACCCAAACCAACTAAACCAAGAGAATCAAACCGAATAATTAAAAGTGTGTGTGTGTGTGCGCGTCACACACACAAAACATCTTTTTACTATGTTTAAAGTAGTTAACTTAGACCCTGATCCTGCAAGCAATATGCTCAGTAACAAGGATCCACGAGGGGCATAGCAGCAGGAATGAATCATTGCACTGTTTTGGCTAGAGCTGTGCAAAATTTTCTGGCAGAGACCCAAAGCAAAGTTCATACACATCTACCCAGGTTCATAAAATTCTCAATCAAAAATCCATTCAAACTTTGAAGAGAAATCTGGTCCCCATTTCCATTTTGCAATCATCTTGATAGGAGCAATGGAGTGTGTGTGTGGTGGTGGTGGTGGGGAAACAGTGGCCTTTAACCCACCCCCGAAATGTGTGGGCACAAGAATGTATTTGCACAGATCACAGGACAGGGGCATAAACTAGCAGTACACTGATACACAGGCAAACATTTTAAAATACATACTGAGCTGTGTAACAATTTTTTTCACCCTACCTTATTTCACTTGGTTTAGCAATTAGAATTTTTTTTAAATAACAGCAGCCATTATTATTTCAGCTGTATTTAATCTGGAAATTGAACAGATACAAAAGAAATCAATTTTGTCAGCTCCCTGTTGTTCAATATTGTTCTACTGGAGTATTCAGTTAAAAATGTTTTGAAAGTCAGCAATTTAGAAAACTCTTCCATTACATTGTTGAAATATCCGTGTTTGGGTAGGAGCATCCTCTAAAACAAAAAACATTCATTTTATCCTAGCTACCTTTTCTTTTTTTCCCCTGCAGTTTTAGATTTTTTCCCTCCTATTCCTAGCATCCTGGCAGTAGGCATCCCATAATTTTATGGTACCTCAGGACGGGGCTCCCAAGTCTTCAGAGATGCTGTGAGGTAATGATAGCCATATCAGCTTTTAAAGAGGCCTGAATAGTGTTCTGCCTCATCACATCATCTTGATTTTTTTCCCCTAATGTAGGAACATTTGTAAGGATGCTCAAGTCATCTGGACACAAAATATTTTGGAGGGGTTCTTTTATAGTATTTTCATTAGAAATATCTTGATATTTAAAGGGACACTCTCAATATACCATTTCATAAAATGTACATATAAAGTATATATTATATTTTAATAGAAATCCTCATGTTACTATCACAGAAAAACATATTTTATCCAGCACTCTGAAAATACACTTGTAAAAGAACTTGTGTATCTATTATTAACTTAGACTATCAAACTTAAACACGTTAAAAGTGTGGTTTCCTTTTCACCATATATGCAGTTTACTTTTGCACTGCACTTAGCGTGAACAGTGGAGCTACAATAGCCAGTTAAACTGATCATAAACAGAAAATGTACATGCTAGTTATGCTATTGTAGCATAAAGCTCCGTTGAGGATTTTGGTTCAGATCTATTTCTCTACCTCAAATGCTGTAAATCCCCAAATCTGAAACTCTGAGTTTGTTTGAAAACCAGATCTGAAATTTGTAGTGAGACTGTCACTTGTTTGAAATAATTTTTAAAAGCAGACACTTGTCATGGATTTAAAAAAAAAAAAAAGTTCTTGAAGCTTCAATACCATCCTGCTATAATTTTTGTTAGCATTACACAGGGTATGATGTGTCCTCAATGGTTTCTTAAAACATGGCTAAAATAATGCTGATACGAAAAGAATGTGGTTTGAGCATTAGTCAAGGCCTAAAAACGTAACACTTGGATATGCAGTAATGCTTTAAAATGTACACTAGTTAAGAATATGGGCAGTGAACATTCAAACATATGGAATTACCAGCTCTGCTACCTTACAACACGTCATTCACCAGGTACTCGTACTAGAACTGTAGTAAATATCTACTAATTGTTTTAACACAGTGAGCCACATTCACCCAGGCATAAACCTCCTGAAACTAAACGGAGTTACACCAAGTATTAATTTCATTCCAATTGTTGTGAAAGCTATAAAATGTGTGTAACATTACTTCACCCCACACTCCATTCCATCCTCACACCAGATATTACATTACTGGTCCTATCTCCAAGCCATGTACAGAAACGTAATTAATTAGTTCCAGCAGCATTAGCTTGCATTTTTCCAAGCTGAATCTCATATTGTTACATTTTCCCTGTGTTTCCGATCTCTTTAGGTCTCTTCATGTTTCTCCTCCAACCCTCTTAGTGATTCCAAGGAAAGATATAACAGAAAAACAGGTGATCTAGAAGAGAAAGTGATTAGAGGCCACAAAGGCCTCCATATGAGGAGAGATTAAAAAGACTGAGGTGAGCTGGATGAAAGGGATCTTGAAAGAGGAATATAAAAAGTATGAATGACTGCAGCAAAGGTGAATCAAATGCTTCTTTTTTTACATTTTCTAATAATGCAAAAAGAAGGGGACTTCTAACTAGATTTAAGCGAGAAAAGGAATTTTTGTAACCACATGGCATTTATACAAGTCATGAGAACATCCAGTTATATTAGATAGATTAACATTTTTAAAAAGGGATAAACTCAGTGCTTAATTTGTGCTAGGGCTTGCCAGGGCTGAGCCCAGGCATCTCTAGGCTTGGCAGTTCATAGCCCCGGCACTTCTGGGCTTGCCGCATCAATTATCAATGTAAAAAAATTGCTTTAGCCCCAGCACCGAATTGCTTGAGCTCTGGCAACTCGTTCATTACAAATTAAGCACTGGATAAACTCATCCTTCAGGTTATAAACCTGCCACTAATTAATGGGGATTAAGTGGGGGGGACTCTTTTCTTATGGGCAGGAAATACATAATTAGGGTTTCCTGTACCGTTTTATAAAGCGTCTGATACTGGTCAGTCAAACAGGGCATCTGACAACATGGGCCATTGATGTGTCTGAGTAGGGCAATCCCTATCTGGTTATGCTTTAAAAGTTTTTGTTTTTGTTTTTGTTTTTTTTCCCAAAAAGGATTGTTTTGAAGCACATTGTGGAAGCAATGAGACTCTTGGTACTTGTTTGCCTAGCTTTTGTTAACTGCATTGTTCCAAAAGACAAGTTGTTTTAGTGGATTACAGATGGAGATGCAGTTGTTGATGTGCCCCAGTCTTAACCAAGGCCTAGAAGTGGAGAAGGAACCAGCCAGTGGAGGGTGTGGAGCTCAGAGTCAGGGATGACATACTCATAGCAGCTCTTCCTATTGAGAAGGTGAGCTGTTGCATTCTGTGCAATTTGAAGTTTCTGCATCACTTCAACCTTCAGCCCCAGAATTACAGTAATCCAGTATGGAAGCAATGAATGCATGGATTGCTTTGGCCAGATCCTCACTGGGGAGGATGGGGCGAAGTCTCCTAGCAAACAGAATTTCTTGACACTGATACTAAATTCTGCAGGACCCTGAAGCTTTGCACATCTTTGATGAATTAGGGAAGAAAAGACACCTTGAAAGGAGGAGGAACCAGTGGCCTACCTATTTCTTCAAAACACTGCTTCTTCCTGACCAGACCAATTTAATTTTCCCAGACAAGAATGAGCCAGCTGTTCTTCATTCAGGTACTCATCTCTTTTAGGCAGTGGGATCTTTGTGATGGTGTTGACTGTATAGAAAATGAGACCGGCCCCCAGCTCGGTATTCTTGGCTTTCCTGCCAGCTAAACAGCAATGAGGTCTGACGGTTTCTCTAAATAGTCTCAGGTAGACATTGAAATAGAGGAAGAGTCTCTGGCTTGTTAACTACAGTGAAGTTTAAAAATTACTTTTCTTCCCTTTCCTGAGATTCTACCATCTTGATATTCCCCTTTCATAATGAATTGTTCTAACTTTTGTACAAACTGAATCTGCTGGGTTTTTTCCCCTCCAGAACAGACAGCAGTTTTTTTTCCTCTTAAAAATAGAAGGTGAAGGAAAACATGAAATCTAATCTGAATAATCCTTAGTAGAGTTCAAGATGGACATGGTGATGTGTAGCGATTGAAAAGTCTCAACACCTGATCTCCCCAGGACTATGTTTAGTCAGTCCAGATTAAAACGTCCTGCACCATCAGGCTCCCAGGTCCTCCTAATGAAATCAATCCTGACATCTCCTTCTCTCCTAATCAAACCCTCTGCCTACAGACACCTAATTAATTAATTCCAGGCTCCCTAATTTTGTTTGCAGGGCTTCTGTGGGGCTGCTGCCATTCTGGACATGTAGGAAACCCTTGGCTTCCCACATGGGCTGCTCTGCTTCTCACTCCCATGCCCCTCCAGGAAAAGTAACAGCAGCAGCTTGCTTTGGGCAGCCCCCATCCAGGCCTAGGCCTCCGGGTAGGGGCTGGGCTCTGGCGCTCTCCAGGCCAGAAAGCTACAATTGGGTCTAAACTGCTTGACAAACCCTTTGTCTTCTGTGTTCTGGTTGCATTCTACCTCAGTCTCGTTGGGAGAAAGAAATCCTTGACTCCAAACCAGAACAATGGCTACAATGGTGGCTAAGCGAGAAGGGCCCCAGTTCATCAGCAAAGGAGCAGTCCGAGGGAATGCAGCCATTTTGGATTATTGCAGGATGTCAGTTTCTGCCTTGTCAGGAGCAACAGCAGCTTCAGTTGCTCTGCTCTTCCTTCCCACTCCCCTTCTCTTAAAAGAAGAAATGATCCTCCTTCACTACAAAGCAGCAGCATGGCTTGCTGTTCCTGCCCACCCCAACCCCCTCCAGCTAAAGGATAGCAGAGTTTGAACTACTCTGCTCCTTCCTTTCCCAGTTCTCCGGGAATGAGCCAGAAGCTATCCAGCTCACTTATCCAGATAGAATCATAGAATATCAGGGTTGGAAGGGACCTCAGGAGGTCATCTAGTCCAACCCCCAGCTCAAAGCAGGAGCTATCCCCAGACAGATTTTTGCCCCAAATCCCTAAATGGCCCCCTCAAGAATTGAACTCTCAATCCTGGGTTTAATAGGCCAATGCTCAAAACACCGAGCTATCCCTCCCCTCCTGGGAGGAGGTAAGTGAGAGCGGAGTTACTTGTCCTGGGTAAGTGAGAGTGGAGTTTTTCCAACCTCCAGACATATGATGCATAAAACTATCCAGTTACACAAGACTCAGTTTTTTTCCAACTCTTGATTTTATCACAGCTCTCTTTATATTGGGCATTTTCCTTAAAGCCTTGGCTCATAGAGTCATGTGATTAGATCGGTGCCTCAGCTTGCATTTAAAAAAAAAGTAAGTTTCTAGTCCTCATGGTTGCAGAGAAAAGCTTTAAAATATGAACCCTGATGTTTAAGCCATCAGAATGCAAATAGAAAGGTCGCAAAATTTTCTTAAAAAAATAAATTTCATTATTTTTGGACACCTGGAGTTGGCAATACTGAAAATTGGTCATGCTGCTTTGTTCCAGCTATTAAGTCAATCTGCCGGATTGAAGAGACTTCAGTTTAAATTCCCAGATAAATCAAGACATCAAGAATAATATACAAGTTTTCTTCTGTCATCATGCTAAGCAATATAGCATATTTACCTTCTAGAAAGAAAAGAATTACGAGGTATAAAACTAATTTGCTCAACACTATACAAAGAAGTAGACATCAATACTGTTGGTTTATGTATAACGTGTGTCAAATTTATAGTGCAAAGGCCATGCTATGCTGATCGCATACCAACAGTAAAAGCCACAGTGAATGAGGTTACTTAATTTAAAACATTTCATTATGCAGAAACAATCTGAAGCACACTATCTCTTGTCTAGCAGTGACATTTAATGAGATGGGAGGGGCGGAAAGAAAGACTAGCATTCTATATAGGGAAAGGAAGCAGTCTTTCTCCACAGATAAATAATCCAAGTACTTCAAGCTGTGAAGCTCATTTATTTTGAAGCACTAAATATCTTGTCTCAGTAGAAGAGAGAAAGCAGAACAGCTATTTTTGCCCACAGCCAGAGCCAGCAAGAGGAAATTACAATACAACGGAGAGCAGCTTTGCTTTCTTTTGCTTAACCAGAGTCATAAATACAGAGAGGACTTCACCTGCTTAAACCGAACAGGTAGCTGGAGATTTGAAATTTGTACACAAGCTAGCCAACCCATTAGTCCCATCCATAGTGCAGTCATACATGTAATTACACACACATATTATGATCACTAATATAACAGGCAGATATCATGCAGTCTATTAAAAAAAGACAACAAATCTAACCTCCACTGCACCATGAGAAAAATTGCCCCAATGAAATTGTACATCATGGAATCTATAGTATATAAATATATTGCTCCAACCCTCTTAGAAGCAATTTTAGCATGTAGGATGCCAGGTGTCTAGTTTTCAACTGAACACCAGGTCGAAAAGGGACCCTCCCCAGCCTGGTGAAAATGAGCGAGTGAGGATGGGGGAGAATGAGCAAAGGAGTGGGGGGATGGAGCGAACAGTAATAATTGCTCCCTACTGTAGAAAAATCATTTGCTCTGCAGATCTTCACTTTAAGGGAGATTGAAATAAAAGAAGAGCCTTTGCTTGTATTACCTAAGCAATTTCTGAGAGAGACATCCCAGGGATGTCTAAGCATGAACAATTAATATTCAAAGAATTAAACAGCTAGTTTTCTGTTCACTTTTCGTAGTTGTTTTCCATTACTCTCACCTTGAGCTAGTTTCTTTAGTGAATTTATCTTGAACTTCAGTTTCTACAGTCGGTCAACAGTCATTCATTTTCAGTTTCTTACGCAACACAGCAATGAAGCAATGTTGGGGTTAAAAACACTGAATGGGAAAGTTTATTAAAAGTTTTCCTTTAGGTTAAAAAAATAGTCATCGCAATAGCTATTTTGTGATATTTATTTAAAAATAGAGAACCTAAGTTTTGGTCCAGGTTTCAGCGCGAGCATGTTTTCAAAAGCACGTCTGAATTGAAGGCTCACACTGACACTGCTTACACTCTCCCCAGAAATGCAGTGGGATTGTTACATGGCAGTTCCTCAGACAGTCTCTCAACTTGTTGACCTCACTACAAAAAAAAAAAAAAATACAGTTGTGATCCCCACAACTGCTGCGGCTTTTAAGTCCTCAGGAGGAACAAAACAAGCTGTTTTGTTACCTTTGGACTGGAGTGTCAAGCGCCGGCCCTGAATCCCTCCTCCGCAGCGCTTCCACTAACCTTTAGCAACTACCACCACCTCCAATCCAGTCTAGTGCAACGAGAGCAGTGCGCAGAGGAATGGAGCAGCGGGCCAGGTGTGTTCTCCGCCCAGGCACCCAGAGGCTGCTTCGGGGCGAGAGGAGCTGGAACTTGAGATTACACGTACAGTGGCCGCAGGTTTGGCTCCCAAGGTGACAGGCGCCTTTTAAGCACCCAAGACAAACAGCTCTCAGCACCTGAGGGGAACCCCCGCCATTTCCAACCCAGACCCGCAGGGCGGCGACAGGGGCTGCTGGAACAAGCCCCCCGGGACGCTGTGCAGCCCCTGCTACGGAAGAGCCAAGCGCTGCAGTGGCGGGTGGGCAAGTAGCCCCCGCGGGCTGCGCGGCGAGAGGGGAATTACCCGGGTCTTGGAGCGCTGGTGCCTCTCCGGGTCCGAGTAAGTCCTGTCCACAGCCAGGCCGGTGTCGCTTCCAGGCATGGTGCCCCCGAGCGGCTGTTCTCCCCGGGCAGCCCGAGAGCGAGCAGCGCCCGAGCAGGAGAGCTCGGCTTCGCCGTCTCGGCGCTTCTGCCTCCTCCCGCCCTGGCTGCAGCCCGGTGAGCCAGTAGCGGACACGCCCGGCAGCTGCTCCTCCTGCCCCCGCCCATAACCCCGTTAACCCTCCGGTAGCCGCGCCGCGCCCCTGCCTGGAGCGGCCGAGAGAGCTGGGGCCGCTCCCTGGGCAAACCAGTCCCGCAGCAGCACCGGGATTCCCAGCGCCAGGGCGCTGGAGGCTGCGGGGGCAGGGCGCGGCTGAGAGCGGCTCTCGGGGAGAAAGCCACAGGCGCTTGGGTGAAAGGGGAAAACAAAAGGGGCCCAAACCCCTGTTTTCTGGCAGGCTCGTGTCGCCGGGTTACTCCCGGGCAGCCCAAAGGCTCCGCCGGCACAAGGCAGGGGCGATGGCCCTCGCTCTGCTCCCGGTTTCATTCGAGTCTCTCCGCTCTTTCAGTCAACTAGGGAGGAGATCCCACAACTGCCCTGCTTTCGCCTTTCAACCCGTTTAAATCTGGGGGTCCATTTAGTGCTCCTGGGTGAGAGGCACTGGCTAGGCAGGACTTGTACTAGCTAAGCCATCCTCTCTCCTCTCCCTCCCAGGGCTAAGGGCTTGGCTGCACTTAAAACACCGCAGCAGCACCACCATAGCGCTTCCGTGTAGACATGACCTAAACTGGGGTTCTCACAACAAATTTTTGGTGGCCTCAGTTTCCAGAAAACTTAATTAACTTCAGGAAAAACAAATAAATATGCACACATACCTATCCAAATCATTGTAATTTATTTACATAGGGTTTATTATTATTATTTTTTTGCAGACTCAATAACAACAATGTACAGTTGTTCCTATTCTTTACTAGACCTAAACAGAATAGAAACACAAATAAGGTGTTTTGCATGTTCTTGTCTTTTTTTTTTTTTTTTTGTTATTGTTGTTTCTTTTGCTTTTTTGGTTTCTGTTTTGTGTTGTTTTAAATAGAATTGCTAGCTAGTAAGTCTGCTTCTGGGAAAAATGATATTTGTATGTTTGTTAATATCACTGTTCACAGCAGCAGACCTGTTAGCAAACATACAAATATCACTTTTTACAGCAGACTTACTCAGCCCTGGCAAGCCAGGGGACAAATTGAGCCTTGGATGGAGAAGGGGTAGGGAGGATGGGTGAGGGGCCTGGGGAGGCAGCGGGGGCCAGAGGCGATGAAGGGAGGTGGTAAGCCTGAAGCCCAGTGGCCAGAGCCTGCCACCCCAAGGCTGAAGCCGGAAGCCTGAGCCCTACTGCCCACAAGAAGATGGGGCACTCACACCGGCTGTCTGCTCCTCCGGCGTTTGTGGCTCCAGAGGAGGGCAGACCCAGGGGAGGGGCCAATGCTTTGCCTACCCACCCCCAATCACTGCCTAGGCTGACCTAGACCAAAGGCAAGCATTCTCCCATCAGCACAGGTATTCCACCTCCCCAAGAGGCCATAGCTAAGTCAACAGGAGAACTCTTCTGTTGACCTAGCACTGTCTACAGTCCAGGTTAGATCAGTTTAACTGTGTCACTCATGGGTGTGGATTTTTTACACCCATGAGCGAGGTAGTTCTACCAACCTAATTTCCAGGCGTAAGTGTCCATCAATGTCCAATGCTTCCATCAATATAGGGTATGTCCACACTAGAAAGGCTACAGCTGCTGCACTGCAGTATAATTAGGCAGTCTGAAAAAGAATTTGAAGAGCAACTAGCAAAAGAATCAAGAACAGCACATTTTTTAATTACATCAGAAGCAGAAAGCTTGCCAAACATTCAGTGGGGACAATGGATGACCAAGGTGCTAAAGGGGTACTTGAAGAAGACAAGGCGGAGAAGCTAAATGAATGCTTTGCATGGGTCTTCACTGCAGAGAATGTGAGGAAGAGCCCCACACCTGCACCATTCTTTTTAAGTGACAGATTTGAGGAACTGTCCCAGATTAAGGTGTCAATAGAGGAGGTTTGGGAAGAAATTGATCAAACAGTAACAAGTCACAAGGACCACATAATATTCATCCAAGATTTCTGAAGGAAGTCAAATATGTAATTGCAGAACTACTACTCTGGTATATAACCTCTCACTTAACTCAGTCTCAGTACCAGATAACTGGCGGATAGCTAATGTAATGAGTTTGCTGATGTTATGGGTCAGCTGATGTTATGGTCATAAGATTCTTGGAGCTACAAAATATGAAATGAGAAGGAACTGTGCCATATGGCATTCACTTTCCATAAATCAGAGTTCTTATTCTGCCAGTGATGTGACTCTGCTCATATTTCCAGAAGATAATTTCAGTGGGAAATTCAGTGTGTGTAGATTGAGAGCAGGTATGACCAAGACTGTCTCCATTTAAAAGGTCGTGAATTATTTTTACCCAACATAGTTTCCCCCACAAAAAAGAAAGATTAGGATGTTTATTTTCTATCTTGTCTATAAATCACACTATTATCACTAGTGTTGCTATTGTTTCCACACATTTCAGCCCCACAACGTAGCAGAAGGTTATTTGTTTAAATAAGAGCTCCAGAAACCTCTTAAAAGAGCAGTTATATGCTGAGAAGTGACTGTAAAAAGGCTACAATGGGGTTCTGTGTTTCGTTTTGCAACAAATTTCAGGCCAGATTTGCTCACTTTATACATACAAATACAGGAAAGAGAACTGTTAAGATCAAGGGAATCAAATAATCCCAACATTTCTGTGGGCCAAGTCCTCTTACATTCCCAGCTGAAAGTCTCTCCCTAGTGCTATTAAAGAGTGTTGACTTTTTCACCTTTTGTATTAACAAAAATATTATTTAATAGCTAGCAAGAAACAGAATTAAGCAAATGAGTGAGAAAAAAATCTGATTGTTATCAGTGGTCTTCAGTACTTTGAACAATTTCGTTAAAGACTATTTGATCTCCTGCCTAAACCCTGTGTTTGTAGCTATAAATAATAAAGATGCAACTCCATAATGACAAATGGGAGAGTTCTTCTGTACTTGCATCAATTTGTAAGCACTATGGAAGCATGTGTGAAATTGGTTATTGATGCAGAACTCTTCCTCATAACACCCTGTAATGGTGTCTTGTTAGAGTATGTGGCTTTGAAAGCAGAGTAAGATAAATCAGAAGAATAACATTTGTTTATTGATGTAATTACTTGGGGGGGGGGTTCGGTGATGCTCATCAACTTTAGTATTTGATTGTCCCACAAACAATTAGTGCATTTACGATTCACAAAACCTCAGGGAGAACAAGAAATATGTTAATGCCCATTTTACAGATGAGGGAAACTAAAGTATTGCAGACGACTAGCTCAAGGCCACACAGAAAGTGCACATCAAATCCAGAAATAGAACTCAGTTCTCCTGCCATAGAGTCCAGTGCCTTAATTATAAGATCATCCTTTAAGGAAGACAAGGCCATTGTGGAGAAGCTAAATGAATTCTTTGCATCAGTCTTTACTGCAGAGGATGTGAGGGGGATTCCCAAACCTGAGCAATTCTTTTTAAGTACAAATCTGTGGAACTGTCCCAGATTGAGGTGTCCCTAGAGGAGGTTCTGAAACAAATTGATAAATTAAACAGTAATAAGTCCCCAGGGCCAGATGGGATTCACCCAAGAGTTCTGAAGGAACTCAAATATGAAATAGCAGAACTACTAATTGGGGTATGTAACAGCGTTTCTCAAATGCAGCCACTATGGCTGCACATGGTCACCAGTAGCTTTTCTTGTGGCCTCGGGGGAGGGAGGGGGAAGAGAATCAGTGGCGCCCACCCCTCCCCAGTTGCTCCTGGATGCAATACCTTGGGGTTGGTTGCTTGGGCCGCCAGCAGGGCTCGGCACCTTGCACCACCTCTGGAGACACATGGGGCACAACACTGGAGGAACAGGTGGCCAGTGAGTTCCTGGGAATGATGGGGCTTTGGGCTCCAACCCTGGGGCAGTGGGACTACCCACCCCTGGCCCCCACTGCCTCCCCCAACCCTCCCATCCATCCCCTCATTGCCCCAGGGCCCTGCTGCCTCCCCCTGCTGCCATCCAGTGCTTAATTTGTGTCAGGGCTAATAGCACAAACTTCACAACAGACTTACTAGTTAGCAAGTCTGCTGTGAAAAGTGATATCCGTTTTTAAACATATACCTCTACCCCAATATAACGCTGGCCTCGGGAGCCAAAAAATCTTACCGTGTTATAGGTGAAACCGCGTTATATTGAACTTGCTTTGATCCGCGGGAGCGCGCAGCCCCGCCCCCCGGAGTGCTGCTTTACCGCGTTATATCCAAATTTGTGTTATATCGGGTCACGTTATATCGGGGTAGAGGTGTACTATCTAGCAATAAATAAATTACAATGTTTTGGATGTGTATATGTGCATATTTGTTTTTCCTAAAATTAAGTATTTTAGGGAAAATTATCAGAGTGACCACCAGCAAGAGTTGGTGGCTATATTCTGAGGCCACCAAAAAATTTGTCATGAGAATTCCTGATGGTTATCACTTAAATTAGCTTCTGTACCAGATGATTGGAGGATAGCTAGTGTGATGCAGATTTTTTTTAAAAGGCTCCAGAGGCGATCGTGGCAATTACAAACCAGTAAACCTAACTTCAGTACCAGGTAAATTGGTTGAAACTATAATAAGGAACAGAATTATCAGACACATAGATGAAGGCAATCTGTTGGGGAAGAGTCAACACAGCTTTTATAAAGGGAAATCATCCTCACCAATCTATTACAGTTCTTTGAGGGGGTCAACAAACATGTGGACAAGGCTGATCCAATGGATACAGTTTACTTGGACTTTCAGAAAGCATTTGACAAGGTCCCTCACCAAAGGCTCTTAAGCAAAGTAGACAGTCAAGGGATAAGAGGGAAAGTCCTCTCATGGATCAGTAACTGCTTAATAGATAGGAAACAAAGGGCAGAATTAACAGTCAGTTTTCATAGTGGAGAGAAGCAAAGACAAGATGATGGGCTAGATGAACTATTGGTCTGACCCAGTATGGCCAGTCTTACATTCTAAAAAAGGTGGGCTGCTGTAGCGCTTCAGTGTGGACACTCACTACAGCAACACCTATCAATGTAGTTAATCCACCTCCCCGAGAGGTGGTATCTAGGTACATGGGCGAATTCTTCCACCAACCTAGCAGTGTCTACACCAGGAGTTAGGCTTAATTACATTGCTCAGTGGTGTGGATTTTTCACCCCTGAATGATGTCGCTAGGTCTACGTAACTTTCTAGTGTCGAACAGCCCATAGCTGTTCTTACTTGGGGAGGTGGTGTTCCCACAGATTCAGAAAAACCCTTTCCATCAGTGTAGGCTGCTTCTGCACTACGCGGTTATGCCTGTATAGCTCCGGCGCCATAGGCTGGTGTAGTCTCTGTAATGTAGACATATCCTAACTCTTGCTCAGCTACTATTTTGTCCTCTGTGTCTCCCTTCAAAAAGAGTACTGTATGGTAATTTCTCCTGTGGTCACAGATGGGCTAAGGTAAGAACACCACATTCCCAGAGTTGTCAACTCTCACTATATTTGGAGTTTTTCTGAAAGCTCCAGCTCCTCAAGGCCAGTGATTATGTGACAATCTCAGCATTCACTAAAATAAAATAAAAAAAGTAGTTAAGTTTCAAGTCCTCATGGTTACGGACAAAAAATGGCAAAGACAAATAAAAAGAATCTGACATTTATTATTTTTTAAGATCTCATGATTTTGAGGGCCTGACTCATGATTTTTGATCCCTTGACATTGGCAACACTGAGTTCTGTTGAACGTTTCAGTGCCACCGCTGTGCAGCACTCAGGAGCCATTCCTTGTAACATAACACCTGCTTTATAGGGTCTAGCAAATCTACAAAATAAACAGGGCACAGATTTTCAAAGGAGGCTAAGGGAGTTAGGCACCCAACTTGCACTGATATTTTTTTTATCAGCACTGTACATTACCAGTATGGAGATAAATCTTTACATATAATAGAAAATGGAAGTCAGGATTAAATCTGCAATCATTATGCAAATCTAAGGAAAATATACTTTCCAGTGACATCTCAGTATAGCATACCTAGTCCAGAAGTGTTCTGAATACCCTATGAATAAATTTAAGCTAATAATTTAACAACAGGAGAAATGTAGAAATAAAAGCATTTTGTAGAGTTACTCATTTATGTTGCAGGAGGCATTTACAATTTTTTCTCCCCTAAGTGCAATAATGAAACAGTTCAGGGATCAAATTCTGCTCCAAGTTACACTAGTATAAATCTGGAGTTGTTTCAGATTCACACTGTAGTAACAAGAGCAGGATTTCACATTCAGTTCTCATGAAATGCATATGAATGCACTTCTTGGCGCTGGCATCACACCACTTTTGTTCTCAAGCTTCAGGGAACAGCACCCCTGAGGCCTGAATACATATACATCTCATTACACTCACACACCCTTGAGTGATTTATTGCCCATTTTACATTTTGTTTGTTAAACCTTAAATTCAGTAGCATTGTGTATGAAACAAGATTTGCTGTTGAGGGTTAATTATGTGACACAAGAGCCTAGTTAGTTTTCATGTAGTAAAATATTAGAAAATATTCGGAGTCTCAAATAAAAAGAAAAGAGAACTAGAACTCACTCCTTTGGTAAGTTTTACTTCTGTTACTCTAACAACTCTTTTTTTTTTTCAGTTATCTCCAAATATCGAGCCAAATCCAGTAGTCAATGGGTCTTCTAGTGTAAAGAGAGCACAATTTGCTCTATAGATTTATTCATGTAGGCAAAATCATACAGTATACCTGAACATAAATGCTTATCTGCCATTCCACCCAACAGCTTTTATGTAGCTGTAAAAAAAAGGCAGTAGTTGAAATTGGAAGGCTGTTGTGCAGATGCTTTAAAATCAGCATTGGCTTTCTTCAGGTCCTCAACATAAACATAGAAATAAGGTTCATTATCCAAAACATGTTTGGGGGTTTAGGGTATGGAGACAAAGCTCTTTGGGTCAGGGACTGTCTTTTTGTTCTGTGTTTGCACAGTTCCTAGCACAATGCGGTCCTGCTCCATGACTGGTGCTCCTAAGTGCTATGGTAATACAATAATAATTAATAATGGGGCAATAAAGAATTGAAGAAGCATTAGTTCCCAGATTTTCATAGCAAAGCCAGTGCCAACCATGCATTTCTGAAGCAGACTATGCAATTTACAGATCCAAGGAAGAAGCTTCCACATTCCCTAGTCCCCTTCATTTCTTCAGAAGCATGCAGGACCTTTTACTCTTCCCAAATTCAGCTGAGCAAAATGTTTGGGAGATAAGTAGTTGGAGAAGGGACATGCAGAAAGCTTCAAGTGCCAGACTATTTAACAATATAGAACTTGTTTAATTCCTAGTTCATGCAAAAGTTTTAAGACGCCACAAAATGATGGAACCTACAATTCCCTCCACAAAAGGAGACAGGGCAGCACCACACAAGTAATAAATAACACGTGTATGCTGCAGGCAGTGTTCGTTGGTTAAATGATGCATGCACAAAGTAAGCAGTGTTTCTGGTAAAGAGGATTATGAGGAGATGGAATAATGTGTTTAGCTCCACAGGACCTAGAAATTGCATTAAAGGCATGATTACGAATCAGATCTAGTAAGTAGTTCTTTGCATCGCCTCCATTTGAAAGAAGATGGAAGGAGGAGGCAAGTTCCAGACTATATTTTTATAATGCAAGCAAGTCTAGAGGTACCATTTAAGGTTCTAGCCCGGGGTGGGCAAACTTTTT
Organism: Trachemys scripta elegans; assembly: GCF_013100865.1. Lineage (NCBI taxonomy): Eukaryota > Metazoa > Chordata > Testudines > Emydidae > Trachemys > Trachemys scripta. The sequence continues at coordinate 80,256,501 of NC_048298.1, forward strand.
GGCCTGAGGGCCACATCTGGGTATAGAAATTGTATGGCGGGCAATGAATGTTCATGAAATTGGGGTTGGGTTGCAGGAGGGGGTGCGGGCTCTGGGATGGGGCCAGAAATGAGGAGTTCAGAGTGCAAGGGGGCACTCCGGGCTGGGGCAGCGGGGGGGATTGTACGGGGGAGGGGAGAAGGGCTCTGGGTGGGGCTGGGGATAAGGGGTTTTGTTAGAATAAAGGCCAAATACTTGCCTATTATCCCAGCTGTTTTTCCCATATATAAAGGTATAGCAAGACAATCAATCAAAGAGGCCCAACAGCAAGGAGGCCCAGCGGATGTATCCCATTACTCCTACCCCTGGACCCTGGAAAGGCAATCA